>NC_081788.1:1240377-1439980 GCF_963082965.1 Carassius carassius
GTGTGTGTGTGTGTGTGTGTGTGTGAGAGAAGCGTTGGTCTCAGTGTGTGTGTGTGTGTGTGTGTGTGTGTGTGTGTGTGTGAGAGAAGCGTTGGTCTCAGTGTGTGTGTGTGTGTGTGTGTGTGAGAGAAGCGTTGGTCTCAGTGTGTGTGTGTGAGAAGCGTTGGTCTCAGTGTGAGTGTGTGTGTGTGTGTGAGAAGCGTTGGTCTCAGTGTGAGTGTGTGTGTGTGTGAGAAGCGTTGGTCTCAGTGTGAGTGTGTGTGTGAGAAGCGTTGGTCTCAGTGTGAGTGTGTGTGTGTGTGTGGAAGTGTTGGTCTCGGTGTGAGTGTGTGTGTGTGAGAAGCGTTGGTCTCGGTGTGAGTGTGTGTGTGTGTGAGAAGCGTTGGTCTCAGTGTGTGTGTGTGTGTGTGTGTGTGAGAGAAGCGTTGGTCTCAGTGTGTGTGTGTGTGTGTGTGTGTGAGAGAAGCGTTGGTCTCAGTGTGTGTGTGTGAGAGAAGCGTTGGTCTCAGTGTGTGTGTGTGTGAGAAGCGTTGGTCTCAGTGTGAGTGTGTGTGTGTGTGTGTGTGTGAGAAGCGTTGGTCTCAGTGTGTGTGTGTGTGTGTGTGTGTGTGTGTGTGAGAAGCGTTGCTCTCAGTGTGAGTGTGAGTGTGTGTGTGTGTGTGTGTGTGAGAAGCGTTGGTCTCCGTGTGTGTGTGTGTGGAAGCGTTGGTCTCGGTGTGTGTGTGCGTGTGTGTGTGTGTGTGTGTGTGTGTGTGTGGAAGCGTTGGTCTCAGTGTGAGTGTGTGTGTGTGGAAGCGTTGGTCTCGGTGTGTGTGTGTGTGTGTGTGTGTGTGAGAAGCGTTGGTCTCAGTGTGAGTGTGTGTGTGTGTGTGTGTGTGTGTGTGTGTGTGTGTGTGAGAAGCATTGGTCTCAGTGTGAGTGTGTGTGTGAGAAGCGTTGGTCTCAGTGTGAGTGTGTGTGTGTGTGTGTGAGAAGCGTTGGTCTCGGTGTGAGTGTGTGTGTGTGTGTGTGTGAGAAGCGTTGGTCTCAGTGTGTGTGTGTGTGTGTGTGTGTGTGTGTGTGGAAGCGTTGGTCTCGGTGTGAGTGTGTGTGTGAGAGAAGCGTTGGTCTCGGTGTGAGTGTGTGTGTGTGTGTGTGTGTGTGTGTGTGTGTGTGTGTGTGAGAAGCGTTGGTCTCAGTGTGAGTGTGTGTGTGTGAGAAGCGTTGGTCTCAGTGTGTGTGTGTGTGAGAAGCGTTGGTCTCAGTGTGTGTGTGAGAAGCGTTGGTCTCGGTGTGTGTGTGAGAAGCGTTGGTCTCGGTGTGTGTGTGAGAAGCGTTGGTCTCGGTGTGTGTGTGAGAAGCGTTGGTCTCGGTGTGTGTGTGAGAAGCGTTGGTCTCGGTGTGTGTGTGAGAAGCGTTGGTCTCGGTGTGTGTGTGAGAAGCGTTGGTCTCGGTGTGTGTGTGTGTGTGTGTGTGTGTGAGAAGCGTTGGTCTCGGTGTGAGTGTGTGTGTGAGAAGCGTTGGTCTCGGTGTGAGTGTGTGTGTGTGTGTGTGTGTGTGTGAGAAGCGTTGGTCTCAGTGTGAGTGTGTGTGTGAGAAGCGTTGGTCTCAGTGTGTGTGTGTGGAAGCGTTGGTCTCAGTGTGTGTGTGTGTGTGTGTGTGTGTGTGTGTGTGTGTGTGTGTGTGTGAAGCGTTGGTCTCAGTGTGTGTGTGTGTGTGTGTGTGTGTGTGTGTGTGTGTGTGTGTGTGTGAAGCGTTGGTCTCGGTGTGAGTGTGTGGAAGCGTTGGTCTCAGTGTGAGTGTGTGTGTGTGTGTGTGTGTGTGTGTGTGAGAAGCGTTGGTCTCGGTGTGTGTGTGGAAGCGTTGGTCTCAGTGTGAGTGTGTGGAAGCATTGGTCTCAGTGTGAGTGTGTGTGTGTGTGTGTGTGTGTGTGAGAAGCGTTGGTCTCGGTGTGAGTGTGTGTGAGAAGCGTTGGTCTCAGTGTGAGTGTGTGTGTTTGTGGAAGCGTTGGTCTCAGTGTGAGTGTGTGTGAGAAGTGTTGGTCTCGGTGTGAGTGTGTGTGTGTGAGAAGCGTTGGTCTCGGTGTGAGTGTGTGGAAGCGTGGGTCTCGGTGTGAGTGTGTGTGAGAAGCGTTGGTCTCAGTGTGAGTGTGTGTGTGTGTGTGTGTGAGAAGCGTTGGTCTCAGTGTGTGTGTGTGTGTGTGTGTGTGTGTGTGAGAAGCGTTGGTCTCAGTGTGAGTGTGTGTGTGTGGAAGCGTTGGTTTCAGTGTGAGTGTGTGTGTGTGGAAGCGTTGGTCTCGGTGTGTGTGGAAGCGTTGGTCTCGGTGTGTGTGTGTGTGTGTGTGTGTGTGTGAGAAGCGTTGGTCTCGGTGTGAGTGTGTGTGTGTGTGTGTGAGAAGCGTTGGTCTCGGTGTGTGTGTGTGTGGAAGCGTTGGTCTCAGTGTGTGTGTGTGTGGAAGCGTTGGTCTCGGTGTGTGTGTGAGTGTGTGTGGAAGCGTTGGTCTCGGTGTGTGTGTGAGTGTGTGGAAGCGTTGGTCTCGGTGTGTGTGTGAGTGTGTGGAAGCGTTGGTCTCGGTGTGTGTGTGTGTGTGTGGAAGCGTTGGTCTCGGTGTGTGTGTGAGTGTGTGGAAGCGTTGGTCTCGGTGTGAGTGTGTGTGTGTGAGAAGCGTTGGTCTCGGTGTGAGTGTGTGTGTGTGTGTGTGTGAGAAGCGTTGGTCTTGGTGTGAGTGTGTGTGTGTGTGTGTGTGTGTGTGTGTGTGTGTGTGTGAGAAGCGTTGGTCTCTGTGAGTGTGTGTGTGTGGAAGCGTTGGTCTCGGTGTGTGTGTGTGTGTGTGTGTGTGTGTGTGTGAGAAGCGTTGGTCTCGGTGTGAGTGTGTGTGTGTGTGTGTGAGAAGCGTTGGTCTTGGTGTGAGTGTGTGTGTGTGTGTGTGAGAAGCGTTGGTCTCGGTGTGAGCGTGTGTGTGTGTGAGAAGCGTTGGTGTGAGTGTGTGTGTGTGTGTGTGTGTGAGAAGCGTTGGTCTTGGTGTGAGTGTGAGTGTGTGTGTGTGTGAGAAGCGTTGGTCTTGGTGTGAGTGTGAGTGTGTGTGTGTGTGTGTGTGTGTGAGAGAAGCGTGAGTGTGTGTGTGTGTGTGAGAAGCGTTGGTCTCGGTGTGAGTGTGTGTGTGTGTGTGTGTGTGAGAGCGTTGGTCTCGGTGTGAGTGTGTGTGTGTGTGTGTGTGTGTGTGTGTGTGAGAGAAGCGTGAGTGTGTGTGTGTGTGTGTGTGTGTGAGAGAAGCGTGAGTGTGTGTGTGTGTGTGTGTGTGTGTGTGAGAAGCGTTGGTCTCGGTGTGTGTGTGTGAGAAGCGTTGGTCTCGGTGTGAGTGTGTGTGTGTGTGTGTGTGGAAGCGTTGGTCTCGGTGTGAGAGTGTGTGTGTGCGTTGTGGTGTGTGTGTGTGTGAGAAGCGTTGGTGTGTGTGTGAGAAGCGTTGGTCTCAGTGTGTGTGTGTGTGTGTGTGTGTGTGTGTGTGTGAGAGAAGCGTTGGTCTCAGTGTGTGTGTGTGTGTGTGTGTGTGAGAGAAGCGTTGGTCTCAGTGTGTGTGTGTGTGTGTGTGTGAGAAGCGTTGGTCTCAGTGTGTGTGTGTGTGTGTGTGTGTGTGTGTGTGTGTGTGAGAAGCGTTGGTCTCAGTGTGTGTGTGTGTGTGTGTGTGAGAAGCGTTGGTCTCAGTGTGTGTGTGTGTGTGTGTGTGAGAGAAGCGTTGGTCTCAGTGTGTGTGTGTGTGTGTGAGAAGCGTTGGTCTCAGTGTGTGTGTGTGTGTGTGTGAGAAGCGTTGGTCTCAGTGTGTGTGTGTGTGTGTGTGTGTGTGAGAAGCGTTGGTCTCGGTGTGTGAGAAGCGTTGGTCTCAGTGTGTGTGTGTGTGTGTGTGTGTGTGTTTCAGTCAGCTCTGACCCGTGTGCCGAGGGCGTGGGCCGAGCGCACCGTAAGCCCAGCGAGGGTCAGCCGGAGCGCAGCAGCATGGAGGTGGGCATGCGGGTGGTGCGCGGTCTGGACTGGAAGTGGGGGAACCAGGATGAAGGAGAGGGGCACGTGGGCACGGTGGTGGAGATCGGCCGGCAGGGCAGCACAACTACACCCGACAAGACTGTGGTGGTGCAGTGGGACAGCGGCACTCGGACTAACTACCGCACGGGATACCAGAGCGCCTACGACCTGCTGCTGTACGACAACGCTCAGATCGGTGAGACCACTGCCACTCACACAACACAACACAACACGCTCATCAGCACATATCTGTGTGTGCTCATCTCTACACTGTGACTGACAGAACATGTTACATGACAACAGACACCCAACAGTCACCCTGAACAATCACAGTACATCTGTCTATAAATATATTACACTCTTGACAGAACAGCAGTCGTAATGCAGCATGGAGAGCAAGGTTCAAATAAATCAGGCAAATACGAGATCGAGATGAACGAGAGCAATGTCTGGCTGTCTGCATTACGCTCTTGTGAACAGGATGCGTTCCTCCTTCAGCTCTTGTGTTTATAACTGACAGTGTGTTTGTGATGATGGAGTGAAGCCTGTGTTTAGAGTCTCCTGATTCTAGCAGCTCTCTTCAGATGACTTTATTCTATTCATCTTCAGTTTAATACTTTGGTATTTAATGTTACAATGAGTACTCATTTTCCTTTCTTCCTGACAGGTGTCCGACATTCAAACATCATCTGTGACAGCTGTAAGAAGCACGGCATCATGGGAATGCGCTGGAAGTGTAAGGTGTGTTTCGACTATGACCTGTGCACTCAGTGCTACATGAACAACAAGCACGAGCTGACGCACGCCTTCGAGCGCTACGAGACGGCACATTCACACCCGTGAGTGACCCTCTGTCCCTCTCTCAGTTCCTCCGAGTGTACGCTCATGCCCTTACAACAGAGGTCTGTTGGGCAACACCAGAATTACCCATGAGCTTCGAGTCTCAGCTCATAGAGTCTCTCTGACGTCAGCAACGAGACCTGACATACACACGATGAGGCCTGACTGTAAAAGTTCATACACATAAAAAATGAGTCCCTTAAACGAAAGATATCCTTGACAGTTCAACTAATAAAAGCCCTCATGTAGATTCTTAATAAATAACAAAATAAGAGCCTCACTTCTGCTTTTAAACCCTCCAGGACCTTTTCCTCATGTATTTGAATCTGAACTATTTCTGTAAACACAGTTTTTGCTTGATTCTACAAAAAAACACTTGATATTTTATGCAGTGTTGTTTCTCGAGTAGATTTATTTAGTTTCAAGGATATTTGTACTGGAAATCAGGAAATAACCATTCAATGATAATATTAAAAATATCCAAGCCAGCCTGTAGTCTCAGATGTGCTGTCTGCCTTGGTACACGATTAAAAAAAGGCCAAGCATCTTCAGGAGTGTGTGTGTGTGTGTATTGGTCCAGAATACACACACACACCAGCAGGTGCTTAAAGGCATAAACAGGAAGTAGTTTGGGTTATCTCTAGGGATGTGTAACTTTATCTTGACATGTTTTCATGCTGGTCTTTTGTTGTTTGGTCAGAGGAAACTGTTCAGTACTCCGCAGCACAGAGATCTGGTTCAGGAAACAGAACTGATTCTTCTTTCATCACATATCACGCTCTCAACACGATCAGTTGTTCTGTTTGGTCATGAAGGAAATGATTTGAAAGAGATGTGAGATCTGAAGACCCAAATCTCTTTTTGTTTCTTCTCTTCAGAGTTTGTTATAGGATTGGAGCTAGAGCTGCTTGGTTTGGATCAAGTGTATTGCAGAAGCTGTTGATAATCCATGGAGTAATAGAATGGGAAATGTGGTCCACCGATGCTGCTGTTTTTCAGATTGGTTTAGGCTGGATGTCATTAGGATTCACTTGTGAGTCTTCTGCATTGGATTTGGTAGCTGTGCTTCATGTCTCTCGGATCACTCTTCAGACAGGATTTCTGGAGCAAGCACTGGACACAGATTGTATTTCTTGAGCGTGAAGCTGGATGAGTGATATTCATGTGTATTGTGTCCGGGCACAGTTCTCCCATATGTTCACCAACACAAGGAACCAAACAACCCAACTTGTAAACTTGCAGCTAGTTGACCTAGCTTCTGACCCTAAGAGGAAAACATTAGCATCAAACTTGCAACGGATATGAATGATGCTGAAAATCGTGACTCCTAACCAGCTGATTTAATGAACGAAAATTGGAGGAATAATTAAAAATGTTCCAGAAAGAAGTCTCTAAATCTCACCCAGACTGCATTAAAAAATACAATTAAAATTGTGAAATATTATTACAATTTAAAATGGTATGATGGTAGACGTGCACCTGCGATACGAGGGCCACAGACCGCTCACACATTGATCCTGGCTGTGTTTTAAGCCTTGGAGCTGAGCAGGTGCTGCCATATGCACACTACGGCTCCGTACAGCGGCCCTTGAGATAAAACAAGAGCTGTCTGGAGAAGGACTCAGAGCAGAGCAGAGGGAGCTGATGAATGATGGGAATGGGCAGGTCATTTGCTCCCCGATCAGATCAGATCTTTGCTATAAGGTATGTGCTGTTATTGGTTGTTATTCCACTGTGTTTAGTGCACAGCGCTTGCAAGGATCTTTCCCAAGCCTGCTTTATCTTGTTGACATAAGACAGCCTGTCTGTCATTAGCTGTATTGAGAGCATGTGTTTCCAGTTATGCTGCTCTCATACAAAATCTGCCTAACGTCCTCAAGCGAGAAACTATGAAATACAGTCTCCTCTCGCTGTGAGCATCCTCTCATGGCTCTCAGTGAGTGTGTAATCGGTGATTTTGACATGGTTCGCCGTCTTTAGCTGCAGGCTGAGGCAGATGGTTCAATCTGACGTGATTTACTATGCATTCAAGCTGTGTTTTTTCTTGCAAACCTTTCACTAGAGCTAATGTTAGTTGAGCCAGTTGTGAGTGTGTGTGATTGTGTGTTACTGTGGAAAGTGCTGGAGTATAGAAGTACATTGGGGCTGTCAGTATCTTTTTTCTTCGGGAAATTCCAAAATGGAATGCAGTCCATTTTTGTCCACCATTTAAATGTGTTTACCTAAAAAAATAAAAGTAGTGCTTTTTTCCTCTCAGTAATTGTCCAGTTCATTGGATTCCAATGCATTTTAATTTGGTGTCAATTGAATTTAAGTTTAATTTCAATATAAAATGAGATGCTTCAGTCATTTTTTGTTAAAACCAAATGAAGTTCACAAAGAGCTTGGTTGGATGAGGCAGGCTTCCTCGGGGTCATAACTGGCTCTTCCCTCTCTCACACTCAGAGTGGTCTTGACGCCGAGACAGAACCTGTCCAGAATCATCCTGAGAGGAATCTTCCAGGGGGGGAAGGTGGTCCGGGGACCCGACTGGGACTGGGGCAACCAAGACGGTGAGACACACGCGCTAACACCTCTGACACTTCGCTTCTTTTGAGTTACAGCCGCTCTCCTCTTGATCAGCAGAGTCTCAAAGGCTCATGGGAAGGTTCTGGATCTGCTCAGTGCAGCATCTCTACAGCTTATAGGACACCGAAGCTGAATCCCATCAGGCTAGGGTCTGTGGGACTGTCAGGAGGAACAGTTTAACTTGAATTCAAATAAACCAGTCAAGGTCTTGTCTGATGGAAATAGTGAACACTTGTTTTTAAGTCAACTGTGCTGGACAGTGTCAAGCTGTTCTATCATCTGTTCTGCTGTGTCTATAAACACTTGCACATGTTCTCGTGTGAAGATATGTTTTATATTATTTGAAACTCTTTAATGACGAATGAGTCAAAATGTCCATGTGGTGATCATTGGCTGGTGCTCGTTTCTTTGTGTTACGTGTGATCTTTGCTGCGTTCTTACTGCTGCTTAGTTGCTGCTGAACTCGTGAGCGTTAGTTATTAGATAGTGAATCTCACAGAGCTTGTGAACATGTCCATATTTCACCCTAAAACCAAAAGAGAAAGTAAGAAATGTTTTCTATTCCACCTTTCTCAGGACTTAAGCCCATTAAGGTGTTTGAATTATGTGCCCATCGTTTTCATACTGAAAGGGCTACTCTTACGACTGTTAAGAACAGCTAAAGAAGTATTGAGAGTAGGATTGACATTGGTTGTGAAAAAATAGCCTTGATTTTCTTCATGCAAAATATTAGTGGTCGACCACTAATATAATACGATATATCATTTTTTTCAGATATCGGCATTAGCCTATACGTTTTTCTGCTTGGCCGATGTGTTCGAGGCGGGACGTTTATTTTGACGACTCTGAGAGCAGCAGCGTCTGAAGACACACAGTGCTCACTCTCTCTCTCTCTTGTTCACTGTCATCATTAACAGATCTGTCTAATACAGATAGAAGTCAATCTAATAATCTGATAGAACAGTTAAACTAAGGAGTTCATGTATACAGAAAGAATTATAACGATTGCTTTTATATTATTATTTTAGTCAAAAAGATCATCGGAATTATAAACGGTTTGCCTTTATTTGTGCACATTCACAATAAAAACAAATCTTTGTGCTCTTGTAAAATAAGCCTAAAGAAAAACAGGATGATGTTTTCTGGTTTCCTTTCACGCAGCACAAGCATGAACCGTATCTCTGCATACTAGGCTACTTGTTGCAGTTTTTCATTCATTTTCTTAATTTATAATTTAAATAAAAACACATTTCTGGTATAGGCCTATGTATTCCTAGCTTTATGATGTTTTTCTCCGCCAGCAGAAGTGCTGCAGGTGTGTGATGTGATATGAAGTGCATGTCAAATTAATCCGGGAAACAAATGTTTGTATTTTTAACAGGTTACAGACACTTGTCCTTTCTAGTTCTTATTTAAAATAATCTTGTCGGTTTACGGTGTATAAACGGTTAACTAGCGTCGGTTCTCGTGTGGGAAAAATAACCGAACAGGGTTTGTGAGATTCAGTGATGTTGTTCTCCTGTATCTTTTCATTGTGAAAAGTGAAATAATACTTATTTATTGCTTTAGTCATTTACTTTGATCCAGGGCCTGTACATGACTCCATATAAAGAGAAGACTTCTGCCCGCTCTGATGTCTACTTTCTTCGTGAGGAAATGCTTGCATGTTGATGTTTAACTGTTTTCCTCCCGTCTCTCCTGCTGTGTGTGTGTGAGAGAGCAGGAGGCGAGGGGAAGGTGGGGAAGGTGGTGGATATTCGTGGATGGGATCAGGAATCAGGTCGAAGCGTGGCCAGTGTCACCTGGTCCAGTGGAACCACAAACGTCTACCGAATGGGCCACAAGGGCAAGGTGGATCTCAAATATGTGTCTGATGTGCAGGGAGGATACTACTACAAGGAACACCTGCCCAAATTAGGTGAGAGCGGCAGTGTGTTTGACAGCCAGCTGTAGTTCATTTTGCACAGAGCAAATCATTTACCTGCACAAATACAATGAGAGTGAAACATTTCAATGTTTACATCACTTAAAACATAGATTTTATATAAAAAATAGCAGAATTTACATATTATTTTATACAATTATTGCAATATAGTATGCAGTAGAATTTATTCCAATTATTTTGTGTAATATGTTGTATGCCACACACTCGATTCGATTCATTAAATTGTTAACTCCTTTTCGGATTTTTGTATCTGTGTGTGTGTGTGTGTGCGTGTGTGTATGCGTGTGTGTGTATGCGTGCGTGCGTGTATGCGTGCGTGCGTGTGTGTGTGTATGCGTGCGTGTGCTTGTGTGCGTGTGTGTGTGCGTGCATGTGTCTCTGTGTGCGTGTGTGCGTGCGTGTGTGTGTGTGTGTGCGTGTGTCTGTGTGTGCGTGTGTCTCTGTGTGCGCGTGCGTGTGTGCGTGTGTGCGTGTGCGTGTGTGTGCGTGTGCGTGCGTGTGTGTGTGCGTGCGTGCGTGTGTGCGTGCGTGTGCATGTGTGTGTGTGTGTGTGTGCGCGTGCGTGCGTGTGTGCGTGTGCATGTGTGCGTGCGTGTGCATGTGTGCGTGTGTGTGTGTGTGTGCGTGCGTGTGTGTGTGTGTGCGTGCGTGTGTGTGTGTGTGTGCGTGCGTGTGTGCGTGCGTGTGTGTGCGCGCGTGCGTGTGTGTGTGCGTGCGTGTGTGTGTGTGTGTGTGTGTGTGTGTGTGTGTGTGTGTGCGTGCATGTGTGCGTGTGTGCGTGCGTGTGCGTGTGTGTGTGTGCATGTGTGTGTGCGTGCGTGTGTGCGTGTGTGTGTGTAGGCGAGCACGCGGAGCTGCAGCGGCAGGACAGTGCAGACAGTCACTCGTTCCAGCAGGGTGATAAGGTCAAGTGTCTGCTGGAGGTGGAGATCCTCAGACAGATGCAGGAGGGTCACGGCGGCTGGAACCCAAAAATGGCAGAGGTGGAAATCCGTTGTGCACTATACAATGAAACTAAATTTAAAATAAGAGTATTGCATGTTCAGTATATTCATTATTCTTAAAGTAACATTGTAATACTTCAGTCTTAATTTCTTCACTTGTGAATGGTATACCCTCAAGCCTTCATCTTCAGATCCAGTGAAATGCTGTAATCATTTGACCTAACCCTAACTGGCACAAATACAATGAGATCACTCTACTCAACAGCTACTTTTCAATATTTACATCACTTAAACCATTGATTTTATATCAAATGTCTACTATTAAAATAGTAGAAAAATGTTCAGTTTAGTGCGCTCTTAAACTTTTCTGCTCAGGAGCACATGTGTTTCTTGGGGAAAAGCAATCTTATTGGTCTCAGTCATATGTTGTGAAGTGTTTTGAAGCTGATGTCAGTGCTTGTGTTCTGGTGTTGGCAGTACATCTCCAGAATCGGCAGCGTGCACAGGATAACGGACCGTGGGGACGTGCGCGTCCAGTACAGTAATAACATCCGCTGGACCTTCCACCCCGGAGCGCTGACCAAGGCAAGCCCATCACAAACCGGCCGCATTCACCAACATCCTTTAAGAAATAAGTTAAGATAGTTAGGAGTGGTGTGTGTGCAGGTGAACACGTTTGCCGTGGGGGAGCTGGTGAAGGTGCTGGACGACACTGACAGTGTGAAGAGACTCCAGGTGGGCCATGGAGAGTGGACAGACAGCATGGCTCCAGTAGGTTCCTCCTCAACACACACCTAACAGTGCAACCACTTGGAGTCAAGATCACATTTAATTGTGCCAGTCAATAAACTAACTTCCCCAAAGTTTTTGTGACTGGTTTTAAACGAGAGGTTTAAAAAATGAAGAATTTTTTTTAGTCTTTTTATTTTTTGTCTTGTATTAACCCTTAAAGGCAAAGTTCACCCCAAAATGAAAATAATCCCATGATTTATTCACTCTCAAGGCATCCCAGGTGTGTGTGAGTTTCTTCTTTGAGATGAATCCAGTTATAAGTGTCCTGGCTCTTCCAAGCTTTATAATGGCAGTAAATTGATGTTATTTTTTGATAGTCCAAAAGAAGATCAATAAAGCGCATCCATCCATCATAAAAAGTGCCTCACATAGCTCCAGGGGGTGAATAAAGTCCTCCTGACGCCAATCGATGCGTTCTTGTAAGAAAAATATCCATATTTAAAGCTGTCTATAAACAGTAATCTGTAGCTTCAGCTAACTGTTGTGTGTGTGTTCATTGCGGTGGATGATGAAGGTGTAGCGTAAGCTCCGGTGAGAACATGCTAGTCTCGCCAGAACAAAGCAAGCTAAGATTTAGCAAAGAAAAACCAGTCTCCTCTTGGCTTATATCGAAATCCTCCCACATTTTTCTTTACAAGTCTTAGTTTTGCACTTCTAATTCATGACCGGTGTGTGTGTGTGTGCGCGTGTGTGGGTATGTGTGTGTGTGTGTGTGTGTGTGCGCGCGTGTGTGGGTATGTGTCTGTGTGCGTGCGTGTGTGTGTGTGTCTGTGTGTGTGTGTGTGTGTGTTCTCAGGCTCTGGGTCAGGTCGGGAAGGTTCTGAAGGTGTATGCTGACGGTGACCTGCGCGTGGCGTTCGGAGGTCAGACGTGGACCTTTAACCCCTCGTGTCTCTCTGCCGAGCGTGGAGAGGTCGATGCCAATCTGATGACCTCTGAGAACTCCAACGAATCAGGAAGTTAGAATTCACAGCTCCTCACTAATTATATCATGATAAAAAATACTCTATATCATTCCCTTTCATTCAACTTCTCTCTAAGATACAGAGTTCTGTTCTCTTCCACACTGTCCTGCATGATGCCAACACTTGTTTTTCTCCTTTCAGCACTGTGTGTGGTTTTCAGTGTATTTCTCTCTCTCCTTCACACGCTCCGGTAGCGATGGATAGTTATGTTTGATGCATGGTGACATTTTGACTCATTCTGACTGGTTTAGAAGGGTTTGAACTGTGGAACAGTAACATTAAACCCTTCTCTGAACACAGAATGGAAATGTCTCTGTCGTTCAGGTACGGTGATTTCAGTCCTGGAGAAGCTGCTCTCTCAGTCCACAGAGCAGGATCATCCGGGCCGGCTGGTTATCGAGGCGGCTCATGGGAACGCTGTTAAAGTGCGTGAACTGGCGCAAAAATACCCTGAGAAGGTCAGTGCCTCTTAGTCTGATAGAATTTAGTCAAAAGAAACAGGATGTTTGTTTGCATGAGTTATCCTAAGGGAGGGAATCTCCAGACATTTCAAGTTATTTCTGGCTCTCTCTGTCCGAAGGGTTTTAGCCTTTCCCTTTATATCATCAGCACACAGCCCACCAGAGACGGGCTGAAGCTGCCCAGCTCAGCTGTTCATCTGTGTTTACAAGGAAAAAGTGTCCTTTCTGTAAGATACTGTAATAGAGACTACGGACAGCTGGACAGAAAGAGTTGATAAAGTTAATAAAGAACAGCCATCTTGGGTGCAATCTATTTCTGACAGAGTCGAGCATACAGTAAGTAGAGAGTGTGGTAGAAGTTAAAGGAATAGTTCACCCAAAAACAAAAGTTTACTTTATTAAAATATGCTCTCTCTTTTAGTTCATCTGAGATCAGGATCAGTTTGTTTCTTCATCAGATTTGTAAAAATGTAGCAATGCATCAAGTGGAGCTTAAAGGCCATGTTGCAGGTTAACCACCACTTTCGATTAATAAGTACATAAATCACTCAAGATATGTATATCATTTTTAAAATGTCTCAAAAATGGTTGCAATAAAATAAATAATCTAACTACAATTCCTTGCGCTCAGAAAGTTTGGCGTAACTTGCCTGGAACGGTACAAAGTGGTTAGTCGTGGTATGAAATAGTGATTATGAGCTCAAAAACCTGCCTGGAACGCAGCATCAGAACTAACGTTATAGCGACTGACTGGGATGAGGAAGAGGTCGCAAGAACCAACATGTATGATGACCTGCAGCTGTGTAATTTCGAATCTGCCAGACGTGAGAGGGCAAATGAGGAATTGCCAAGAACTGATGTCCGTCAAAGCTAATTAAATGCATGGTCCAAGGAGAATGAGTGGAGAGTTGGTGAGGTGTCCTGGTGATCCTTGCTATCATTTAGCATCGCAGCAATGAGCACTGGAGCTAGTCTACGAGCAGCAGTGCACAATAACGACACATATTTTTTACTGTCATTGAATAGCACCGAGTGAAAAATCAACGTTTTCGTTATATCTAGTGGCAGTGATCATGACGTTAGTTCAGATAAGTACCGGTAACATTTGTCATAGTGTCGTAGAACTGGTAAACTTTGTCTTTGTCATCTGGAAATAGAAGGTATCATGCTAGCTATATGGACGTTTCTAAGCGTTTATCTCTTCCTCCGGTGAAAATATTGTTGCAAACGTAGTCGCGTGTATGTCGCTGTGTTTGGCAGGTACTTGTGTGGGTGCCGTCCCATGGAAACTGCGTTGGAAAGCTTGTGCTGTAGGGGAAGTGAGTGCGTTTGGGTCGCTGTTGGTCGATATCTATCTGTCTGTCTGTCTGTCTATCTATCTATATATCTAGTCTATCTATCTATATATATATCTATGTATTTATCTATTTATCTATAATCTGCGCTATCTGAATACTCTCGTCTACTACTCGTCTCTCTCTAGTCACTCTCAATGCTCTCAAGGCTGGCTTTGGTAAATTCTCTCCCCAACGTGACGTGATGCAATGCATTGTGGGGGAAAGGAGACCGCTGTAAGATAGTACCTACTTTTTCGTATTATATTCCATTTTGTGATACCCAACAACATAAAATACAATGGATAACAGTTTAAATGTTTATTACCAACAAGCAAATTGCACAAATTCGTTAAAAAATTAACCCTGCAACACGTTTCCTTGGTTACCGCTGTAAACACAGCACTCGTGAACACCGCAGGGGGTGGAGCTTAAGGAGTTTCCTTGGTCACTGCTGTAAAAGAAGCATTTCCTTGGTCACCGCTGTAAACGAAGCGTTTTCTTGGTCACCGCTGTAAACAAAGCGTTTCCTTGGTTTCCGCTGTAAACTTAGCACTCATGAACACCGCAGCTGGAGGAGCTTAAAGCGTTTCCTTTGTCACCGCTGTAAACAAAGCATTTCCTTGGTCACCGCTGTAAACGAAGCACTCATGAACACCGCAGCTGGAGGAGCTTAAAGCGTTTCCTTGGTCACTGCTGTAAAAGAAGCATTTCCTTGGTCACCGCTGTAAACAAAGCGTTTTCTTGGTCACCGCTGTAAACAAAGCGTTTCCTTGGTTTCCGCTGTAAACTTAGCACTCATGAACACCGCAGCTGGAGGAGCTTAAAGCGTTTCCTTTGTCACCGCTGTAAACAAAGCATTTCCTTGGTCACCGCTGTAAACGAAGCACTCATGAACACCGCAGCTGGAGGAGCTTAAAGCGTTTCCTTGGTCACCGCTGTAAACAAAGCACTGGTAAACACCACAGTGGGTGGAGCTTAAGGAGTTTCCTTGGTCACTGCTGTAAACAAAGCGTTTCCTTGGTCACCGCTGTAAACACAGCAGCACTGCACCTTTGAACTTTAATATGCTTTATACGGAGCAAGATAAAAAGAAAAAAAATACCTAACTTTTCTAAAGACAGTAAGTTCCCCTCAGACATACATTCATATAAAATCCTAGCCCTAACTGAATCGTGATTTGTTTAGCATCTCAACTGATTTGAATCATCACATATTTGAATTGATCTTCAACCGGCTCGCGGTTAATCATTTCATCCCTATAATCCATAATAACGCTTCCTACAGTGAAAAACATTAATTTATGGGTGGTGTGGATTACTTGTGGATTATTGTGATGTTTTTATCAGCTGTTGGGACTCTCATTCTGACGGCACCCATTCACTGCAGAGCATCCATTGATGAGACACTGATGCAGTGCTACATTTCTACAAACCTGATGAAGAAACAAACTCATTGACATCTCGGATGACCTGATGTTGAGCACGTTTTCAGCACGGTTTCCTCTTTTGTGTGATCTCTTGCTTTAAGTAGGCTGATCGGGCAGGTAGATGGGGATAAGTGATGTCAGAAGTGTATTTGAACGAGGGCTGTGTGTGACTGTGTTCAGGTGGATATTAAGAACCAGGGGAAGACGGCTCTGCAGGTGGCCGCTCATCAGGGGCATGTGGAGGTGGTGAAGGCTCTTCTTCAGGCTAACAGCAGCATTGAAGCTAAAGATGAAGATGGAGACGCTGTGCTACATTACACAGCGTTCGGGTGAGGGCCAGTGCTTATTCCTGACCTCCACAGCTGGTTATTACCTACACTTATAAGAACAGGCTATGTGTACGTTCCCCAGTATTAGATGCAGGACATCCTGTGCAAACAGAAATGTTGTACTGTGCCCGTCCTCAGTTAGCTGTATTTAACTCATTAAGATGAAGGCACACTCCAGAGACATGGAGTATGTTTACATGTGCAGTCTGCACTGTACCTGATTACTTAAAGGATTAAATACAAGCGTCACAACACACACTGTGCCAGGGCTAACTGTAATCTGATTCATGTTTATACAGCTAGAGCAAAACCAAGCCACAGTGACATTATCTAGCTCTGTTAGTCCACCTCTGCAAAAACACCACTAAATCAGGATGCTTTTAAACTTCTAAAGTAGATGTAAAGGCATTTCTATTGCTGGTGGATTGATGTCTTTGGGCTCTAGTGGTTGACACAGTGATGGACATCATCTGGCCGTTCCAGAGCAGCTGCACTTCACATTATTTCCAAGCAGAGATGATTTGGGCCATTTGACGTGATTTTGGCAGATCGGACTGATGTAGCTGCATCACAGTATCTTTGTTTACAACAATCGACGTCCTTTAAACAATAACATGCACTTCATCCACACAAGAACAAAAACACATTAAATTATACCTTACCCTCCTACTACACTTATACAGCATGTTCACAATACTCTAGATTTTTTAATAAGTTACTTATTCAACTATAGGATTGCCTGATGCAAAAAAAAAAAGTTTCAGCCTAACTCTGTTAAACCTTGGGACTCTGTACCTCTGGTTTGATGGTAGTAATTCAAACTATAGATAATTGTTTCCTTATTTCTGACCTGTTGGTGTTGTATCTTTCACTTGGATGTTATAAGTAGCACTGAGTAAATACAGCTGGATAAAATAAAAACTGTCAGGCTGCAAAGCAACAAAATGGGATTATTTTAAAGGGGGCCGATTCTTTTCTAAACCCACTTTAGGCAGTAAAGGTACACTTGGTCTTGATTCATCTGTGTTTAACTCCGTGTGTTCCTCTAAATGATGTGGTTTGTGTGCAGGAATCAGGCAGAGATCGCACGTTTGCTGCTCAGTAAAGGAGCCTGTGTGAACCTGCTGAATAACTCCATGTGTACGCCGCTGCACATCGCTGTCAATAAAGGCTTCACAGATGTGGTGATAGTGTTGACGGAGCACTCGGCAGACATCAACCTGCAGGTTAGACACTAACACCCCTCATACGCCTAGGGAGCTGGATCAGTCATCTGTTAGCAGTGCTTTTGTGATCGAATAGTGCAGTATCCCTTTAACGTTTCTGTAAAATTAGATTAGCCAGTGTTCACTAACATCATGTTTCTCTGTGTTGTCAGGATTCGTATGGAGATACACCCTTACATGACGCCATTGCTAAAGACTTGAGGAGCATCATTGAGATTCTGACTGTGGTGCCCAGCATTGATTTCACACAGCAGAACAACCGCGGCTTCAACCTGCTGCAGCACGCCGCTCTGAAGGGCAACAAACTGTGAGTGTTCAGCCTGAGCCAAATCCCTTAAAACTGAGGGGATCTGTCACATCTTTACGTGTCTGTAAACGTCCTGAAGGAGCTCCACAGATGTTCCTGTGTTGAGCAGTGTTGGGTAACCTAATCAGTTTACCTTTAAAAGTAGCTAGTGAAGTAAAGCATTGCTTGAGCTACTTTCTCAAGTAGGCAAAGCAAGTTACTTTTACGTTTTCCTATATATTGTCTGATGCGTCTCCTGTCCCCATGCCTTATTCGTTTCACTTCTGCTGAGAAAAATATAACTTTTGGGTTTTTTTGTTATTAAAAGACAAATACGCAAGCCCAGCCCAGGTGACACACAGTGACACAAAAGTAATGTGATGCATTATTACCAAAAGTCATAAAAAGTTACAGTATTGAAATGCATTACTTTTAGAAATAGTAAGTTTCCCCAACCCTGGTGTTAATATATAGATGACCTCAAGGCTGACATCAACTGAAAGCTATAAAACTTTGGTTAACTCATTATTTGACCTCACTAACCGAGCTTTGCATTTGATACCCTGCACACTTGAAACGCACACATAGACCGCTGTCTCACAGCATCCCTCCCAGCATCATTAGAGCGGGATTGTAATGTGCATGAAACTTAACATTTCTTTGTGTTTAAGACACAAGGGCTGAACTCTGACCTTGAACTAAACGGGCCGACATAAGGCTTTATTATTGAATAGTTAGTCAGTAAATCACTGCACAAGCAAGTGAGCCTGCATGCAGTGCAGTATGGGACGTGTTTTGTGCAGTTTCTGAGATCAAATGATGACAGCCTGATCATATGGAAGATAAGGAAAGCCTTCAGTTCCTCTGTGGTGATCCAAATGCAGCTGATTGTTTGTATTAATAGAGTAAATTGTGAAGTCCAGATAATCCTGAAGAGAATCAGAGGAGTTGCGTGACAGTGGACTGTATTTTTATATCTGTATGTATTTAAATATCTTTCAGTATCCTTGTATTACATCATTTATATTCAGTAGATTTGTAGTGAACTGTAGTTTACAATCCCAGCTCGTAATGTTGAGATGTCAGAGCTTTAACTGATGTAGTGATCATTTTGTCAGCTATTTTTAATTTAGTCTTTAGTCTTAGTCCTGTGTCAAATGTAACTTAACTCTTACTGTATAATGGTTCAGATGATTAAAAAAATATATATTTTGCTCAATATTAAATGCAATGATTGGCATCATTTTGCGCTCTAATAATAATAATAAAAATAACGGCACATTGCACTGCTCACCTGTGTCATAGCTATAAAATAATCATAACTTCTCTGTGAAGAGTTTCCACCTCAGGGCGTACAGTTTCCTCATTGAGGGAGCTCTGGCTTGGAGGATGGTCTCAACAACCTCGGTTGAGAGACCGGATGCTATTAGTTGTGCCCCCTCAGGGGCCACACCCACAGCTTATTTAGCACAAATAGCTAGTACTTGTACAAGAAGAGCATCTCCTTTATATGTTTTGCTGTGAACCGCTGCCGTGTTGACTAGTTGTAGTGTACACTGAATACATGGCATCTGTTTTCAGTGTTTGTAGTGCTTGTTGTTTACAGTGTTGTTACAGCAGCTATACAGCGCTCAGTGTTGTTGTCCTCATTACATTTGGACAAGTCTACACACCGCTCTGTTATTTTAGTGTTTTCTGTGCACCTGTTCACAGAGACTGTCTCATGATTTGTCATTGTGGACCAGACTTTAGACCAATATCCAAAAGTCTGGCTGATTAAACTAGGTTAGGAATTATGTTTGAAGGAAGATGTTTGTTTTTGTGTAAAGTGTGTTCATCCCATAGGTGTAATGGTTTTTATACTGTACAAACTGTATATGCTATGGCCCTACACCAACCCTACACCTAACCCTAACCCTCACAGGAAACTTTGTGCATTTTTACTTTCTCAAAAAAACTCATTCTGTATGATTTATAAGCGTTTTGAAGAATGGGGACATGGGTTATGTCCTCATAAGTCACCCTCTCCTTGTAATACCTGTGTCATACCCATGACATTATACAGAGTTGTGTCCTGATATGACACACACACACACACACACACACACACACACACATAAACTTCCCCATTGTGGGGAAGTCGTGGCCTAATGGTTAGAGAGTCGGACTCCCAATCGAAGGGTTGTGAGTTCGAGTCCCGGGCCGGCAGGAATTGTGGGTGGGGGGAGTGCATGTACAGTTCTCTCTCCACCCTCAATACCACGACTTAGGTGCCCTTGAGCAAGGCATCGAACCCCCAACTGCTCCCCGGGCGCCGCAGCATAAATGATGCCCACTGCTCCGGGTGTGTGCTCACAGTGTGTGTGTGTGTTCACTGCGTTTAACCCATCCAAAGTGCACACACACACAGAGCAGAGCACAAATTCTGAGTATGGGTCACCATACTTGGCTGAATGTCACTTCATAAACACACACACACACACTCAGACACTCACACACACACACACACACACACACACACACACACACACATATACACCCAGACACACACACACACACATAAACACACACACACACACACACACACACACACACATAAACACACACACACACACGCATAAACACACACACACACACACACACATACACACACACACACACACACACACACACACACACAGGGTGGAGGTGTAATCTGCTGTAATGCAGAGCTGCTGAATCCTGTTTGACTTCAGCTTCAGAACAGCACTAATCACTGCACAAACACACGAGGACGAGCTGTGTCTCTGGAGCTCTGGAAGTGACTGCTCAGTCTTGACATTCAGTGGCTCAGGTACTTCTGTATAATGATGATCTCTAGCCAGATTTCCTAGCTAGCTGTTCATGTGACAGCTTTTTTCTGACTGTAGGAAAACAGATATAAATGTCAAATGTGATTGAGCGAGTCCTATTGGCTCTGGTTTCCCATTTCTGACACGGTGGGTATCATACGGAGCTGATGGTCTTTGTGTTTGTTTGTGTTCCTCCAGAGCGACGGAGATGATCTTGGCTCGAGCGCGCCAGCTAGCTGACATTAAGAAGGAAGACGGTTTCTCTGCTCTGCATCTGGCCGCCTTGAACAACCACTGGGATGTAGCTGAGATCCTCCTCAAAGAGGTGTGAGAGATTTAGATCACAATTAACTCTTTATCTGCTTAAAACATGGACAAAATACTTCTACAGTAATACAACTACAATGGAATTTAAAGTGTGCAGCAAATTACAGAACTGCACCGTTTAGGAAGTATAACATTAATACTTCACCATTCCTCAAGTCTAAGGTGATCTAATAAATCACTTGCTAATACTTTCTATGTAAGGTTATATCCAGACTCTTGTCCTGACTGTCATAAAAATAGGTTTTAGGATGTACCTAAACTCTGACACTTGAATTATATCAGGAACATCAGGATGTTCGTCTGTACAGAAAAGAAGTCATATCTAGAAAGGATCATTTAAACAACTTGTCATTGGTGTACTTTACCTGAGAATAACAAAATATGTCTGCTTTTAAACCCTCGGTGTGTACGCATACTGTAAACACATTTTTTATTAAAGAATGGTATTTTGTGTTAATGCAACAGGTGTGTTTTGAGGCTTGTTGTGTGTCTGTTATGTGATGACCTGGCTCTTCTAATAGATCATTCATGACTAATGTCTTGTCCTGTGTGCTGCATGTGTTCAGTGTGTGTAATACAGTATGTGTGCTGCCATCTGGTGGCTGGTGGGGTCGTATGTGTTTATTACTTTAGAATGTTTTGTACACATTTAAAGCAGAGAATAGAAGTTTTGAAATATTTATAATACTGTGATTTTTCTTTATTTCAGAATGTAGATCAGTGGTTCCCAAACTTTTCCATTCCACGACCCACCTAGACAAGTGTAATATATTTCACGACCCACCAAAATATAAAAAAAAAAAAAAAAACAACGAGTGAAATTACTTTAAACCTAATCTTACTTAAAATTTTTATGACAGAAATTAAGTATTTAAGAAAAATAACCATTTTATTTTAGAGTACAACTGAAAATTTCACTACAAATTTACAAGTTTTAATTTTTGTTTACTGGCGTTAAAATATGTAGTGTCCATAAAAACGTGAAGCAGGCTCACTCCAGTGAAGTGTGATCTGCGCTGCTGTGTTTTGTTGCATTCATGATCCTTCCGTGTGTGTCGGCGAGAACGGAGCACAATCCAACACTTTTTTAGAAAAGCATAAGAAGCAAAGCAGAACTATCTAAAACAGTTTGGAGATTAAAATAATTGTGAAATAGGTAAAAAAAGACCGATTGAACCTTTTAATGACATTGCTCTGAGACCTTCAAAACACGCAACGCACACGGACTTAATTGCAATTTGAAAATCACACTAAGGATATTGCAGTTCATTATTAATGTTGGTGGGCTATATCGTTGTGATGAGTGGGTTCCCAGTTCCCGCCTCCTTCTTCCTGTGATTGTGAAGATTTTAATGTTTTACACTGGTGCCGAAGCCAGGGAGGAAGGAGGGGCGCGCTGCCGAAGATCCTTCGCCGCTGGGGTGAATCCGCAGTGCCATCGAGCAGGGCGAAGGAGTCTGCCGCCGAGGGTGCTCGATGTGGTGGGCTGGAGTGAGTTGCCGGGGGGGGGGGGGGGGGGCGAACTCACTCCAGCCCACCGCCTCGATGACTCCTTCGTGGAAAGAGGTGGGAACCGGCGGACAATCAAACAAAGTTTTAATAACCAAATAAACACAAAACAGCGCGACAGCCCCTCTCGGATGACTGCCGTGCACAAATAAAAAACAAACACAAAATAAAACCCAGGCCTGGTCCTCTCTCGTCCTTCACTGTCATCGCTCCTCTTTTGTATCTTTCCGATCTCCTCCGTGGTTCTTGAGACCGGTGAGTGTTGCTCATTTCCCAATCACTCCACCGGCCTAGCTCTGTTCCCATGGCACTAGGCCCCGCCCCACTCGTCACATTCGTGCAGCCCTAGACTGAACTGTGTTAGTGTCTGTGTGTCATTGAAACGCAAAATTAGCTGCAGCCAAGTGACTTTGTGCGACCCACCTTGTTCCATTCCGTGACCCACGAGTGGGTCGCGACCCACAGTTTGAAAACCCCTGATGTAGATGATAATTTAAACATGCAGTCAAACTGCACTAACACAACTCGAATTCATATGTTTGCACAATTTATTATTGATCACTAACATCTAAACAGAAGCCTTTAAATAAAACAATATGTAAGCTCAGTTCAGTGTGTCCAACTTTTGATCACCGGTGTATTTGTAACTTCCATAATTCTGCCCTCTTTTGCTTTAAGGGTCGTTGTGACGTCAACATTCGCAACAATCGCAATCAGACGCCGCTGCAGCTGGCTGTGACTCAGGGTCACGTGGCTCTCGTGGCCCTGCTGGTGACGGAGGGGGCAGATGTCAATGCAGAGGATGAGGATGGAGACACAGCCATGCACACGGCCCTCAGCCGCCAGCAGCTGGCCTCTGTCATGAGCAGCAGCGAGGGAGAAGGAGCAGTGCTCTACAGCAGGGTAAGATCAGGAGAGAGAGCCTTTATATTTGTACATACGTAACCTAGCGACGTTCCTCTTCAGAAACTCGAGCTGCGTCGAAACGCTTTGGGGAACGAGTACCAACGCTGCCAGACTACCAAACCCCTGCCTAGTGTGTATCCGAAGAGCACAGCTTAGGACGAGAGGACAGAAGCGCCTGGATTGATTGGCATGTCTAAGCCATAGAATTTTGCGAAAGTAGAAGGCGTGGACCACCCTGCAGCATTGCAGATGTCCAGCATGGACACACCTGCTAGGAAGGCCTTGGAGGCCACCATACCCCGTGTGGAGTAAGCCTTGGGTCCCGACAGCGGGGGACGACCAGAGGACTCATAGGTGGCGTTGATAGCCTCGACTATCCAACGACTAATAGTCTGCTTAAAAGCAGGAGAACCCCTCTTGGGGGGACTGTAGCATACAAGCAATTGGTCTGTTTTTCTCCACAGGGCAGCTCTGTGGACGTATGCGTCCAGCGCTTGAACTGGACACATACAATTTAGCTTCTCTTGGTCTGGCTCCCGAAAGGGCGTACAGTTTCCTCATTGAGGGAGCTCTGGCTTGGAGGATGGTCTCAACAACCTCGGTTGAGAGACCGGATGCTATTAGTTGTGCCCCCTCAGGGGCCACACCCACAGCTTCCACAAATTGAGCTCTGCCAAAAACTCCATTCCCCGGGCCTCTGCCCCTGCCTCGACAATGTCTTCTCCCATATTTAGTTTCCAGGAATATATACTGCTCTTAATGAGAGGAGTTTTCTCTGGGACCACACAATGATCTGGTGCGCCAGCTTGTACAAGGGGCGCGAACACAGACCTCCCTGGTGGTTGATATAAGAGACCACCAATGTGTTGTCGGTGCGCACCAACACATGGTGACCCCTTAGGTCTGGGAGGAATAGCTTCAGTGTACGATAAACTGCTAGCATCTCTAGACAATTGATATGCCATGTCAGATGGTGACTGCTTCACAGACCACGGGCAGGGTGGCCACTCATGACCGCACCCCAACCAGTGAGGGATGCATCCGTCGCTAGTATTACACAGCGACAAGGAGCTCCCAGCACCGGGCCCTGATTCAAGAACCAAGGTTTCTTCCACATTTCTAAGGCACGGAGGCAGCGCCGTGTGACCTTGATAGTTCGAAGTGGATTGCCCCTCAGGGAAAATCGCTTGGTCTTGAGCCACCACTGTAGGGGTCTCATGTACAGCAGGCCAAGAGGTATCACGTTGGACGCAGCTGCCATCAGACCCAACAATCTCTGAAATTGTTTGACAGTTAGTGACTGGCCTTCTTTGACTTCTTGACTGAGATGAGGATTGACTTGATACGAGCAGGGGACAATCGTGCCTGCATCGCGGTCGAATCACATACTACGCCTGGATAGGTGGTTCTCTGAACTGGAGAAAGTACACTCTTCTTGGCGTTCAGTCTCAAACCCAGCTCCCCCATATGTGCGAGAACGACATCTCGATGCCGAGCTGCAACCTGCTCTGACTGAGCTAAAATCAAACAATCGTCGATATGGTTGAGAAAGCAGATGCCCGGCATGCGCAGGGGGACCAGAGTCGCATCTACACATTTTGTGAACGTGCTGGGTGAGAGTGCAAGGCCGAAGGGAAGTACTCAATATTGGTAAGCTTCGCCCCCAAAAGGGAACCTCAGAAACTTCCTGTGTTGTGGAAGGATGGATATGTGGAAGTATGCATCTTTGAGATCTATTGTGACAAACCAGTCTTCGGACCTGATCTGAGATACAACATGCTTGATCGTGAGCATTTTATACTTCAGTCTCATAACTGATCGATTTAAGACCCACAGATCTACGATCGGACATAACCCCCCATCCTTCTTTGCAACTATGAAATACTGGCTGTAAAACCCGGATTCCCTGTCTTGAGGAGACACCACCTCGATGGCCTCCTTCTCCAATAGGGTTCTCACTTCCTTTTTCATAACCAGACCCTGCTTGGGGCCGACTGAACATCGGCGGTGCAGAGCCGAACTGAATACGGTAGCCTTTTTCTACTGTGTGCAGGACCCATTGAGATGCATTTGGCAATAGTTTCCACGCTGCTAAATAATCTACTAAGGGAATCAGTCTCTTGAGACTGACCTCTGGTGTAAGAGGCTCCCGCAGGGGCGGCGAGCGTCTCAGCCCCGCTACACGCACGGGCGGAAGATACTGAGAACAAGGCTCGCTGGGGACACTGGCAGGGTTGGCAGATCGGGCGCTGAGGCAAGACGGGCACCGTGTACGCTGCTCTACCCCAGCAGAGGCTGCCCTCTGAAGCCCTGAGCTTCTGGCATCAGGGCTTCTTGGCCGAGGACTTCTTGGCTTCAATAACTGCCCTTAGATCTTGTTTGGGCCTAGAAGGCCTCGGCCGAGAGCGTTTTTGAGCCTCGCGGTATGAGGAGCTAGCATGCGGCTGGGGCACCTCCTGCCCAGATGCCCCGAGAGAGTGATGAGGGAGGAATTTATGGAATTTATGTTTGCGGGCCTCCTGAAATCTGTCGACGACAGTACTGACTGTACAAAGGTAGTGTAGTGCCCCTTTCTATAATTGCAAATAAATTAAATAATTGCAAATTCATCTTTCAAAATAAATGTAAACACAGTTAATAATGCCCTTAGCTTAACATCAGTTCAAGCCTGAAAGAGAAACAGTCACGTGACAGATACAGTGATGAAGCTCATATGTGTTTGCAGAACACAAGCCACGGACGGTTAAGACAGCTGACTCCACTGTGTGACCGTCTCTCTTTCTCTCACACACACACACACACACACACACACACACACACACAGACACACACATATACGACATGCAGAACTCTGTGTTTAAACAAATACTTAAACTAATAACAAAACATACTTCCTGTAGCTGATTCAGAAGCGCCAGATTGTCATCTAGGTTCACGAAACGCTCGTCCATAAAATGCGTTGCTGTTCTGTTGTAAGGAATCTTAAAGATTCCTAAAAGCATCTACTTTCTGAAGGCCAAATAAAGTGCTTTTGCTCTCGTCTAGATACACACACATCTCCCTGACATGACTGCTTAAACACTAACTGTGTTACTGAAACCACACCTTCTTTCATTGCGTGAACATTTGGGCTGCATTACGCATATATTTCCACATAGTGACGTAGATATGTGGGGTGTGTGAGAAGGAGCCGTTTCAGTGGGTGTGGTTGACTCTTAACTTTGATAAAGAATATCTCTTTGGATTTGAGATTTTAGTCTTTGCCACTTTACAGATCTTCATTATTCACCAAGAGCTTGTAACACTGAAAAGAGAAATCATTGAAATCACATCATATGACCCCTTTAAATGATTCCGTTTATTACAATGACTGTTCATAAAACAGTGACTTGCTGCCACCTACTGGTTATTTTAATTTCATATTTAAAGTATCTTTTTATGATCTTAGTCATTTCAAATATCAGTATTCAAGTTTTATATTTATAATATGAAAACATTATTTCTGCATTTGTAACTGCAGGTTAAATCATTCCATGTGTGTAAATACATCTAAATGCTGTGTTTACTCTGTATTGCAAAGATGAATTTTGTTGATACTGATTTTATTTGCTCGGTAACAGCCCAAATGTCGTCTTATTCTCACTGATAAAATATAAGAATCTGACTCAAAAGATGACACACTTTTAGGAGAAAAATGGCTTCATGAAGGTAAAAATGTCCATAAAATGTCCAATTAATTTAAACTTGCCACTTGTCACTGCTATGGACTGACACCACACTAGGCCTGTAACTTCTCTTTACGGTTCCCATCCTCAGTTCAACAATATGGTTTGTTCAAAATAATAACAGCATGTTAGAGATAGAGTTGGGCTAGTGTATGTTTCTGTCAATGGATACGCATTCTGCCTTCCCAATACAGTACAACAAGAGAGACGAAGGAAAGAAACGTGAACAAAGCAGACACTGTTAGTAAAGTTTGTTCAGAGTGAGTGCTGTATGCTGCAGGATGAGCAGTCATTATGCCATCATCACCCGGGTGTTGAACAGCACATGCTGACTTCTGTTTAAACTAAACACATTTAAGCCTCGCCAGTGTCATCATTCAAGAGTCAGAAGACGTGAATGAGCAGATCTGTGTGTGTCACGCTCATCCAGACCTAGACAGCACACAAATACTGAGCTCTCTATCAAGACTTGTGCTGGAATGAACACATTCTCACACAGACTCTGTGAGACGGCTGAATGTACAGTATCAGAGTACTGGAACCGTGCATCGTCTTAAAGAGACATATTCCTGCTGTCGCTCATTTTAATGCTCTTGAAGCTTTCTTAGCTTTAATAAGGATTTAAGCTTTAATTTATACAGTCAAATATACAACGCTATTTCACATTTGATTACTTTATTCAATTTCTGTACCTAAAGACTGTTAGACCTTCCTAAAAACATGAAAAGCACTGTTTATTGTATTTATCTTTGCTCTATTGTATTAATTTTGCTGTTGCACATATTTTGTTCTTTTTTTGACAGTATAGTCCTTTTTTTCCCTAAAATAGCTTTAGGAGTCAGCTGTCCACTGTAGTCCTTATGGTACCGGCACAATCACAAACTCTTGTCTAATTATTGTTATCAATAAAATCCCATAAAATATCGAGATATATATATATATATATATATTTTTTTTTTTTTTTTTTTGTTGGTCAATATTGCACACCCCTTGGTCAAATAATGATTCATCAATAGGAGATACAACCCGAATTCCGGAAAAGTTGGGACGTTTTTTAAATTTTAATAAAATGAAAACTAAAGGAATTTCAAATCACATGAGCCAATATTTTATTCATAATAGAACATAGATAACGTAGCAAATGTTTAAACTGAGAAATTTTACACTTTTATCCACTTAATTAGCTCATTTAAAATGTAATGCCTGCTACAGGTCTCAAAAAAGTTGGCACGGGGGCAACAAATGGCTAAAAAAGCAAGCAGTTTTGAAAAGATTCAGCTGGGAGAACATCTAGTGATTAATTAAGTTAATTGATATCAGGTCTGTAACATGATTAGCTATAAAAGCTTTGTCTTAGAGAAGCAGAGTCTCTCAGAAGTAAAGATGGGCAGAGGCTCTCCAATCTGTGAAAGACTGCGTAAAAAAATTGTGGAAAACTTTAAAAACAATGTTCCTCAACGTCAAATTGCAAAGGCTTTGCAAATCTCATCATCTACAGTGCATAACATCATCAAAAGATTCAGAGAAACTGGAGAAATCTCTGTGCGTAAGGGACAAGGCCGGAGAGCTTTATTGGATGCCCGTGGTCTTCGGGCTCTCAGACGACACTGCATCACTCATCAGCATGATTGTGTCAATGACATTACTAAATGGGCCCAGGAATACTTTCAGAAACCACTGTCGGTAAACACAATCCGCCGTGCCATCAGCAGATGCCAACTAAAGCTCTATCATGCAAAAAGGAAGCCATATGTGAACATGGTCCAGAAGCGCCGTCGTGTCCTGTGGGCCAAGGCTCATTTAAAATGGACTATTTCAAAGTGGAAAAGTGTTTTATGGTCAGACGAGTCCAAATTTGACATTCTTGTTGGAAATCACGGACGCCGTGTCCTCCGGGCTAAAGAGGAGGGAGACCTTCCAGCATGTTATCAGCATTCAGTTCAAAAGCCAGCATCTCTGATGGTATGGGGGTGCATAAGTGCATACGGTATGGGCAGCTTGCATGTTTTGGAAGGCTCTGTGAATGCTGAAAGGTGTATATAAAGGTTTTAGAGCAACATATGCTTCCCTCCAAACAACGTCTATTTCAGGGAAGGCCTTGTTTATTTCAGCAGGACAATGCAAAACCACATACTGCAGCTATAACAACAGCATGGCTTCGTCGTAGAAGAGTCCGGGTGCTAACCTGGCCTGCCTGCAGTCCAGATCTTTCACCTATAGAGAACATTTGGCGCATCATTAAACGAAAAATACGTCAAAGACGACCACGAACTCTTCAGCAGCTGGAAATCTATATAAGGCAAGAATGGGACCAAATTCCAACAGCAAAACTCCAGCAACTCATAGCCTCAATGCCCAGACGTCTTCAAACTGTTTTGAAAAGAAAAGGAGATGCTACACCATGGTAAACATGCCCCGTCCCAACTATTTTGAGACCTGTAGCAGAAATCAAAATTGAAATGAGCTCATTTTGTGCATAAAATTGTAAACTTTCTCAGTTTAAACATTTGCTATGTTATCTATATTCTATTGTGAATAAAATATTGGCTCATGTGATTTGAAAGTCTTTTAGTTTTCATTTTATTAAAATTTAAAAAACGTCCCAACTTTTCCGGAATTTGGGTTGTAGATGAAGATGCTTCTGGTGCATTTGTCTTTCTGGAAATGTAGGATGCAGTGTTGAAGGTAAGTGTGCTCTGCTGAACACTACACAGTTTGGTGAATGCAGCACGTCATCCAGCTATTCCATGTAAAAACACACAAACTGTGCTAGAACAGACAAATAGAAGCTGTGCGTTACTGTATAATAATCAGTGGTGTATTCCTTCCTTCTTCACGTGTAGTTGTGTAGCTCAGGGCTGATGGGAAACACGGAGCTGAACGTAGGAGCTGCGATCGCTTGCTTCTTGGCACAGGAAGGGGCCGATATCAGTTATGCCAACCATAAAGGTAAAAGCCCACTGGACCTGGTTACAGACAGCAGCGTGCAAACACTCATCAGGAGCTTCGCAGAAAAACACAGGTGTGTTGATTGAGCTGCTCACTGATTGAGGGATCTGATCAGATGTCATTCTGACGTGTGTGTGTGTTCAGGCTTCAAGCCGTCACGTGTGGCACAGGCAGCAGCAGCAGCAGCAGTCTCAGGCGGGTACACACTACGCCCAACACCATGACCAACCTGGCCATGCCCAGCGTGACGGGCCCGAGCGAGTGCCTGATCTGCTCCGAGCTCGCCCTGCTGGTGCTGTTCTCTCCATGTCAACACAGCGTGGCCTGCGAGGGTGAGCTTACTGAACCGTGCTTCACACTCAGTCCAGACCAAATACAGCTTCACTCAGAGAGAGGGAAACTAGTTTTACTTGCCTTTATAGTTCTATGTCTACAGAAACTCTGTCCTGTGTTGTATCTATTCAGAATGTGCTCACAGAATGAAGAAGTGTATCCGGTGCCAGGTGACAATAACAAAGAAAATTCGGCAAGGTAAGCATTTTTACATTTGAATTACAATAATATGCTATGCTTTAAGATTTAAACACTTTTTAGTTTTGGTTCATTCTGAGAAGAAACGATATTGTTGCTCCAGTGGCCTGCTTTCCAAATGCTAAACACTTGAGAACAAGATAATGTTCATAACAGTTAATGATGCCTTTTTTAAACTGAGCACATAGTGCTACAGTCAGCATACGCTCAGCTCTTAATTCATCTGATTTGGTCACATTCTGCTTGAATTACCAAGATTCTTTCAAATATTAGTTAGTTAGTAATAAATACCGTCTGCTGCCTGAAGAATGAGTCATATACCCCACAGAACCCTGTTAAAGTCAAACCTGGGCTCTAGATTCTAGACTCATCCGTCTGTCTTTAGACATCGACTAAGAAGCTAAATAAATTTGGCCTTCCAGTACATGAACCCTGCTTAGCTTTTCCCTTCAGAATGGTTTTCTGTAAAAAAGATGATGGGATGTTTTATCATCATTACGGTGCAAAAGTTAGTCTTTCTAACCAACAGCAAATGAAAGTAGCATGAACAGGCCTTCATGGGAAATTGTGTTTTCTCCGGACTGTGAAGGAATCGTGGTGTGATTCTGAATGCTCTTTCGCTTCAGTAAAAATAAAGGGAACCAAACACTGTTATGACACAGATACCAGTAATAAAAAACGAAAGGAGTTACGTTGCCGTTCTCTATTTCGTTGTTATTACTATTTCAGTTTTAGTTGTAGTTCTTTCTTCGGCTAATGCCTGCTCTTACATTGTGTTGTGTTTGATTGCACTGCGGTGCGTTGTGTTTGGAGCTGAGCATATGTGTCTCTTGAAAGCAGACCAGACGGAGGTGGAGAGCAGCCCCAGCTCAGAGAACTCAGAGAAGCACAACCTGCTGGAGCAGCTGCAGTCTCGCTACAGACAGATGGAGGAGCGCATCACCTGCCCCATCTGCATCGACAACCACATCAAGCTGGTGTTCCAGTGCGGACACGCCTCCTGCATCGACTGCAGCGCCGCGCTCAAGACCTGCCCCATCTGCAGACAGACCATCCGCGAGAGGATCCAGCTGTTCGTCTGATTCACGTCCTGTCCTGAGCCTCGTCACCGGAGGATCTGATAGATGGCCAACCAATGACTGCCTTTGCTTTTGTTGTCTGCGTGTGCATCGCGTTGAACATCAGCAGGGTTTTCAGCCATTTAGGACCTGTACGACCGGCTGAACATCAGCAGCTGAAGAGTCTGTCAGACATCAGAAGATGTACTACATGCTGCTGAAGAGCTCGATTATAACGAACCAGAGCACAAACCCAGCATGCAACGTGACAGAGCAGGAAGACTTGAGAAACACGTCAGGACCTGGGCCATATTTTACACTTTTATTTTGTGACATTTCCCCTTCAATTCTCATTACTGTAATGCTCAAAATATTAAGTGTGTGTGCATCTTGGTAGTACAGTATTGGTTTTACTCTAGCTTTAATTTATGCCAATAGAAACATTTTTACAGCATTTTTACAGTGAATGTAATGATCATAAAAAAAAGCGTGATGTCAAATGTAATTTGTTCTTTTAGTTCACGTGATTTTGGGGTGAAATAAGACCTGGTTTCCATGAGATCCCACCAGACACGGTGATCCAGGGCCTTAACTCTTCAAACACTAACTTCATCCTGAGCCGAGTCTGACGTACATTAAAGTGCAGTCGTGTTTCTTTTACCAGCCGTGTTGTTGTACAGATGCCTGTACCGTGCCACTCACAGATCTAGAACTTTCCGCAAGCAAGAGATATACATAATGCATGCTGGTGAGCATATTATCTATGTCATATATTGTGTCACGAATACCATTTGTAGTGTTATAAGTACCCATAGTATGATAATGGCTCTGTGTCTGTGCGAGGGTCCGACAGAAAGACTCTTAAATAGTAAATTGATTTGTGTCCGCAGTGGTGCTGAATGCTTCCTAATCCTAGGAGTTCTGTAGTTTTCTCAGGTTCATGCAAGTCAGTAACCCACTGTTAACTTTATAAACGTTACAAATCATGCAACCTTATCCACTGGCATTGCATGACATTATATGAAGCGTTTATTAGCCCCATATATCCCACAGTAATGCTTTGCATAAATGTATTCTGGGATTGAACATCACTTGTTTTAACGGGGAAGATGAGTTGGGAACTCTTCAAGGTTGTAGGTGATTGGACAACCTCTAGAATTGTCAAATACGACTTCAAGAAAAGACTTCATCATTGCTGTCAGTATTTTCTCACCTGCATGTCAGTCAAAATCAGTGGGAGTTTAGTTTTAGTTTTTTGTGGAACACAAAGTAGAATTTTTGGAAGAGTCAGCATATACTGTAACTCTTTAACATACGTCAGCTCCAAAAAAAAGAGCCATCATCCAAATTGTACAGGATACTTAAAAATGCTTAATAATAATAAATGACAGCAGGAGTCTGTAATGGCATGAGGGTGAGGAAATAAGAGAACTGTGATTTGTGAGAGAACTATTTCAGTGATGGTGATTGTATTTCACCTGCTGTAAGGATGTAAAGAATGTGTTGGCATGGCAGGTGTGTGTGTTTTGTCAGAAAGTGTATTTTACCATTGTTAGTTGAAATATTTCAATCTCCAAATTAGGCCTGTAAGTACTTCAGCATCAGGTCAAATTCCCTCCTAGCGTCTAAGTGTCCATGGAGTGTTTTTGTTCCAGAAGGGCTTTACTGTGTGCATTTATGGAGTTAATTCTATTTTATTGTACGTGTCATTCTGTGATGGGCTTTTTTATAGCTCCCTCTTTTGGGATAGCCAACACAAACGTGGATTTGAATGTCTCACTGTACACCAACCGCTGCAGAGGTTCGCAGTTCGTGAGAAATGCGATGGAGGTATTGGTGCCAAATTTTGCCAGCGTGTGTAAGAGAGCATCGTGTCCGTATGAAGCCTTTATAATGTATTGATTTAACTTATCTGCCCTCGTTATAGGGCTGGACGTTTTATAGTTTGTTGAACGTTTAATATACAGTCGTGGCCAAAAGTTTTGAGAATTACATCAATATTAGTTTTCAAAAAGTTTGCTGCTAAACTGCTTTTAGATCTTTGTTTCAGTTGTTTCTGTGATTTACTGAAATATAATTAAAAGCACTTCATATGTTTCAAAGGCTTTTATTGACAATTACATGACATTTATGCAAAGAGTCAGTATTTGCAGTGTTGGCCCTTCTTTTTCAGGACCTCTGCAATTCGACTGGTCATGCTTTCAATCAACTTCTGGGCCAAATCCTGACTGATAGCAACCCATTCTTTCATAATCACTTCTTGGAGTTTGTCAGAATTAGTGGGTTTTTGTTTGTCCACCCGCCTCTTGAGGATTGACCACAAGTTCTCAATGGGATTAAGATCTGGGGAGTTTCAAGGCCATGGACCCAAAATTTCAACATTCTGGTCCCCGAGCCACTTAGTGATCACTTTTGCCTTATGGCACGGTGCTCCATCGTGCTGGAAAATGCATTGTTCTTCACCAAACTGTTGTTGGATTGTTGGAAGAAGTTGCTGTTGGAGGGTGTTTTGGTACCATTCTTTATTCATGGCTGTGTTTTTGGGCAGAATTGTGAGTGAGCCCACTCCCTTGGATGAGAAGCGACCCCACACATGAATGGTGTCAGGATGCTTTACTGTTGGCATGACACAGGACTGATGGTAGCGCTCACCTTTTCTTCTCCGGACAAGCCTTTTTCCAGATGCCCCAAACTATCGGAAAGGGGCTTCATCGGAGAATATGACTTTGCCCCAGTCCTCAGCAGTCCATTCACTATACTTTCTGCAGAAGATCAATCTGTCCCTGATGTTTTTTTTGGAGAGAAGTGGCTTCTTTGCTGCCCTTCTTGACACCAGGCCATCTTCCAGAAGTCTTGTCCTCACTGTGCGTGCAGATGCGCTCACACCTGCCTGCTGCCATTCCTGAGCAAGCTCTGCACTGGTGGCACTCCGATCCCGCAGCTAAATCCTCTTTAGGAGACCATCCTGCCGCTTGCTGGACTTTCTTGGACGCCCTGAAGCCTTCTTTACAAGAATTGAACCTCTTTCCTTGAAGTTCTTGATGATCCTATAAATTGTTGATTTAGGTGCAATCTTAGTAGCCACAATATCCTTGCCTGTGAAGCCATTTTTATGCAACGCAATGATGGCTGCACGCGTTTCTTTGCAGGTCACCATGGTTAACAATGGAAGAACAATGATTTCAAGCACCACCCTCCTTTTAACATGTCAAGTCTGCCATTCTAACACAATCAGCCTGACATAATGATCTCCAGCCTTGTGCTCGTCAACATCCTCACCTGAGTTAACAAGACGATTACTGAAATGATCTCAGCAGGTCCTTTAATGACAGCAATGAAATAAAGTGGAAAGGTTTTTTTGGGATTAAGTTAATTTTCATGGCAAAGAAGGACTATGCAATTCATCTGATCACTCTTCATAAAATTCTGGAGTATATGCAAATTGCTATTATAAAAACTTAAGCAGCAACTTTTCCAATTTTTGCAATATTTATGTAATTCTCAAAACTTTTGGCCACGACTGTACAGAGTATCCAGAAGTTTGTGATATGATGTGTATGGCAAAAGATCTTGTAAACTTCGCCATCATGCTTCATTCATTCTGAGGTTCCCACTGGCTTTTAGAATCAGAAGTGGGTCCATTTCTCCAGTAGTTTCAGAGTTAACTTGACTTCACTATTGGAGAGATGGAGCCAGTGAATTTCAAGAGGAATTCATAATTCAATCGCGGAATTCTTTTGTTGTAGTTATTTGATGTAGAATATCTAGAGTTCATCTAGAACTGTTCATTTGTTTTGATGGTTTTAATAATATTGTTTGTGCTGTACATAATCATCATTCAAAAGTAATACAAATATATGTGAGTTGTCAGCAGGTAAGGACAAAAACATAATAATGAACTACAGAAATGGTTTGCTGAGTTTTACTTCAAAGGAAAGTCTTTTACAAAATGTTTATACAGTTCATTATGTGGAGTTCTGATCTTGGCCTTATTTTCCATTTCCTATATATATATATATATATTTTTTTTTTTTCAAGTTTTACTCTGTAAAAAATATTTTGCAGTAAATATTGAACTGTTTTATTAGCACATATTTATGGTTTCATTTCTTGAGCGCTTGTTGTCGGATCTAAGGATTTTACCAATGAATAAAACTGACAATGAATTTCGTTTCAGTGTCGATATGATAAGTAAGGTATTGAGGTGATGTGGTTCGTCACCACAAGTCATTAAGAGAAATGTACAGTGTATATAGACTGGACTGATTACGAGTGTCTATACAGATGCTTCTCAATTAATTAGAATTGATTTCATTTATTTCAGTAATTCAACTCAAATTGTGAAACTCATTTATTAAATTCAATGCACACAGACTGAAGTATTCTAAGTCTTTGGTTCTTTTAATTGTGATGATTTTGGCTCACAAAACCCGACCAATTCACGATCTCAACAAATTAGAATATGATGACATGCCAATCAACTAATCAACTCAAAACAACTGCAAAGGTTTCCTGAGCCTTCAAAATGGTCTCTGACAATCATTGACACCCTTCACAAGGAGTGTAAGTCACCAAAATGAATTGCCAATAAGCTGGCTGTTCACAGAGTGCTGTATCCAAGCATGTTAACAGAAAGTTAAGTGGAACCAAAAAGTGTGGAGAAAAAAGATGCACAACCAACCGATGGAACCGCAGCCTTATGAGGATTGCCAAGCAAAATCTATTCAAGAATTTGAGTGAACTTCACAAGGAATGGACTGAGGCTGGGGTCAAGGCATCAAGAGTCACCACACACAGAAGTGTCAAGAGATTTACTGACAGACAACATCAGAGACATCTTACCTGGACTAAGGAGAAGAAGAACTGGACTGTTTCCCAGTGGTCCAGAGTCCTCTTTTCAGATGAGAGCAAGTTTTGTATGTAATTTGGAAACCAACACAAGTTGCTTGAAGTCCAGTGTTAAGTTTCCACAGTCTGTGATGATTTGGGGTGCAATGTCATCTGCTGGTGTTGGTCCATTGTGTTCTTTGAAAACGTCAAAAGTCACTGCACCCATTTACCAAGAATGTTTGGAGCACTTCATGCTTCCTTCTGCTGACCAGCTTTTTGAAGATGCCGATTTCATTTTCCAGCATTTTCCACCTGCCCACACTGCCAAAAGCACCAAGAGTTGGTTAAATGAGCATGGTGTTGGTGTGCTTGACTGGCCAGCAAACTCACCAGACCTGAACCCCAGAGAGAATCTATGGGCTATTGTCAAGAAGATGATGAGAAACAAGAGACCAAACAATGCAGATGAGCTGAAGGCCACTGTCAAAGAAACATGGGCTTCCAGACCACCTCAGCAGTGCCACAAACTGAATAGAGGCAGTAATTAAAGCAAAAGGAGCCCCTACCAAACACTAAGTTGTCACGTCCCCGGGCTGATCTGTCTGTTTTTCCCTATAGTGTGTGTGGTTGTTTACACTTACCATGTGCTTCTGTGTCACCGTGGTGCCCGTCTCCGCCCTCTTGTTTCATTATTATCTTGTTATTGGTCACCATCACCTGCTCTGCATCATGATAATCACTCCTTCTCTATTTAGTCTCCTCATGTGTGCTGTCTGTTGTCAGATCGTCGTGTTCTCGTCCATGTCTCAGCTTTGTCCACATCTCCGGTTTAGCCTGCACAGAGATCGTGCCCGTTTTGTTTTCATCCTCTAGTTTTGTTTTTTCCCCTCTTCCTCCTGCTTTCAGGCAGCGCTACTCTCCAGCCTTCCATGCTAGCGATCACCGATCGCCGTCACTCCTCTTCTTCACCGCGCCGTAGCGCGCCACCAGTTCCCCGCCTCAACAGCGCCCCCGCCTCCCTGTCAGCTTATCTGGGCTGTTCCATTAAGTGGAATTCGTCCAGGAGGCTCTTTGGATCTGCTCCAGACTGCCCTGTTCCTGGATAGTTTTTGTTTGTTAATTTTTATTTTTAATTTTTTTGTCCTTTGTAATTAAAGCCCATCCAATAAACTGACCTTTTTGAGCACCTGCAACTGAGTCCCAGTCTCGCCTTGACAGAACGATCTGACCACCATGGACTCAGCAGGTGCAGATCCCCTCAGATCAGCCGTCACCCAGCAGGGCATTCTCTTGGGCCAGCATGCCTCCCAGCTAATATCCACGTCTCGGGAGGTTGAGTTTCCTTAATGCCAAGTTGTCGGAGGCGACTGCCCAGCTCCAGGAACTTCGCAGACAGACATCTGCCAGATCGGAGGACCCCACTAGCCTTTCCTCTACCCGTCATGACCCTGAGCCTCATGCCAACAACCCACCTCCCTATGATGGGAACCCTAACTCCTGCAGAGCCTTCCTTTCTCAGTGCTCCCTAGTCTTCGCCCTCCAGCCCCGCCGGTATGCCCAGGAAGAGACTAAGGTGGGTTTTGTTTTGACCCTCCTCACAGGCAGGGCCCGTGACTGGGGAACTTCAGTATGGGAGGCCCGGGCTCCCTTTTGTGCTTCTTTTGAGTCCTTTCGACAGGAGATGGTCAAGTTATTCGATTGTTCTGCTCGGGGTGATGAGGCAGCAGCCCAACTGGCACGGCTACGGCAAGGACGCCGTTCAGTGACTGAGTTTGCCATTGAATTCAAGACCTTAGCAGCGGCCTGTGACTGGAATGAGGGGTCTTGCAGAGCTGTATTCCGTGCTGGTCTAGACGAGGAGATCCAAGACAAGATCGCCACCCAAGAGCTTACACGCTGTTTTGATGATCTGGTCGACTTGGCTCTCCGTGTTGAGAGCCGCCTTCGCCTTCGTCACCAACAATTGTCTGCTCGCACTTCTTGGAGGGTGGGAGAAATGACCAGCGAATCCACCCCGGTCCTGCCTCTGCCATCTCCTGCTGACCCTGAACCTATGCAGGTGGGACGTCTGCGTCTCACTCCCCAGCAGAAGCAAGAGAGACTCACCCGGGGCTTATGTCTCTACTGTGGGAGGGCTGGACACTTCGTCGGAAAATGCCCGCTAAAAGCCAGGGCCCATCAGTAACCAGGGGATTCTGGTGGGCACATCTCCTCTTAATTTCCCCCACTCTTCCCGCACACTACTTCCCGTGGGTGTCCAGTTCGGAGGTTCTACTCACTCCTGTTCGGCCCTGGTGGATTCTGGGGCTGGTGGCAGTTTCATGGACACGGCACTGGCCAAGTAGTGGGTAATTCCTGCCATTCCCCTCTCTACTCCTATCTCTGTTCGGTCTCTTGATGATTCCCCTATCACCACCATCACTCACCTCACCCCTCCTGTAAGTCTTATCGTTTCTGGCAATCACCATGAGATAACCGTACTGTACATGTACTGTAAATTAACATACTTTCCAGAAGGCCAACAACTCACTAAATGTTTTTTTTTTTAATTGGTTTTATGAAGTATGCTAATTTGTTGAGAGTGAATTGGTGGGTTTTTGTTAAATGTGGGCCAAAATAATCACAATTAAAAGAACCAAAGACATAACCTACTTCAATCTGTGTGCATTGAATTCATTTAATACATGAGTTTCACAATTTGAGTTGAATTACTGAAATAAATGAACTTTTCCTCAACATTCTAATTTATTGAGAATCACCTCTATGTCACTAAATAACAGTGTCCAGAATGTGTGCACAGGCGTCCCATAACTTACACTACACTGCTAATCTGTCCAGCTTTCCATACATCCAGTATAGGGTTTATTTTGGGTAAGATATTGCAACACCAAACTAAACCATTCAGCGGTGAGCAAAGTGACATATAGATGAATGTACAGTTGTGGTCAGAATTGTTGACACCCTAAAAATGATCAAAGAAGGCTGTGAATACAAATCTGCATTGAAAAAATCTAAACTTTACATTTTTAGCACACCAGGGTGATTAAGAACATGAAATTTATCCAGCCATGGCTTCCTGAAAAAAATCCCCATTTCCACCATCAGGGCTATAATTAAGAATTTCCAATCAACAGAAAATGTTTAAAATCTGCCTAGAAGAGGATGTGTGTCTAAACAGTTTTAAAGTCAAGTCTGCTTGAATATCAATATCAACCAATAAGATTCCATGTACGATGTCGCATTTTCATTGGTCAGTCGTTGAAGCCTATTTCTTATTGGTTGTTGCTGTTTTCACAGCGTTTATGCCAAGAGCAAAGAGAAAGAAATCGAAGAGAAGAGTACTTGGCCATGCGCGAACCCACGGGACGCAGTCTAAGCACATACACGATTACTTTAAGCGAAGAGGAGAGATTCGCGATTGCACTGAACACGTTTTAAGTGCAGCCATACTCTCTGAGCGAGCCCAGAGAAAATTCTTACAAGAGCAACGTGTATCTGAGAGCGCACGCAGAGATTGACACTCGCGCATTATATTAATGTACTTTCGCGCTACAATTATGCGCTCTCGACATTTGACAGGGAAATAACACCATACTGCTGTGCTTTCTTGGCCAGAGCTGCAGTGTTGTTGGTCCAGGAGAGGTCCTCTGTGGTGTGCACACACAGGAACCTGATGGTCAGAGGAGCATGCTGAGTGTGCACTCTCCTGAAGTGAACAACAATCTCTTTCCAGTACTGCCTGAGGTCTTCCAGTCAGAAAGTCTAAATGCCAGTTACACAGCGAAGTGTTGAGCCCCTTCTTGACCAGTTTTTGAATGATCTGTTGAGGGATGATTGTGTTGAATGCTGAACTGAAGTCTATGAACAGGATTCTGACATACGAGTCTTCTTTGTCCAGATGTGTGAGTGCTGAGTGGAGGGTAGTGGCGATGGGTCATTGGTCGAATGGTTAGACCGGTATGCAAATTGGAAGGGGTCCAGGGAGGGGGGGAGGGCAGACTTGATGAGGTTCATGACTAGCTGTTCAAAGAAGATGTCTTCACAGGTCAAAAAATTTGTACCCGAACCCGAAAGAGACCCGTAATGTACCAGTCTAATATTTCAAAAGCTGGACCCGGACCCATTTAGATCCGAGAAATGCCTACCCGGACCCTACCTGGACCCGTATATTATTTGAAAGCTGGACCCGAACCCGCCGGGAAGATACAGACCCGACTGGACCCGATTGTCACATTCCACCTTATATTGCTTTTACAAGTCAATAAACCTGTTGCAAAAAATACAGCTTTTTGTCTTACCAAATTTAAGGAGCTGTAGTCTCTCTTCCTTGTACCTGACCACCTGTGATGCATTACAATCCTCCAACAAGAAAGTCCATTTTATTCCTCTCGTTATTCCGAGTCCAAGCTTAATCCACTCATTATTTCAGCTTCGAAAGTACACTTAATGTCACCGTGACGGATGACAAATGCAACTGTGCACATGTACATTCTGACTCGAGTTAACTCGCATAATAACTTCGACTGTTTGTCCTTTTGAACTATAATAACGACTGCTCGTTCAGTGCCATGGCCCCTGATGTTATTTATTTGCTATCATCTCTGTGCACTCTGCTCTGCGTCGAATCTGAATCTGACCAATAAAACTTTAAGATTAAACGGCTCATTTATATTATTATAAAAATGAGAGAAAATGTAAAGCACGGTTTGTCGGTCGAAGTCATTGTGTCCCTCACTGGTTGCCATAGAAACATGACACAAGCTTGAGACTAAACATGCGTGCTAGCTGGAACAACCTAAAATATGCTTTTTAACACAATTTTTTAGCATCATAAAAACATTCATGTGACAGTTCACATTCATGTCCAAGTTACAAAAAACGCAGTGATCTGATCATGGCTGGGTGTTCTCCGAGTCCGATGACTCCAATCGCACGGGTATTATACACAATGTTAAACAGACCCAGGACCCAAAGTACTAGATTCGGACCCGACCCGGCTGATCATTTAAAATCTAGACCCGAACCCGTACGGGTCCCAGGTCGACGGGTCTCAGGTGCACTGTGAAGACCTCTAGTTCAAAGCACTTCATGAGGATGGGGGTAAGTGCAACTGGACGGTAGTCATTGAAGCAGGATTGAGACGGCTTCTTCGGAACTGGAATGATGGTGGTAGTTTTGAAACATGTGGGAACAACAGCCTGACTCAGTGAGATGTTGAAAATGTCTGTGAAGACATCAGTGAGTTCTGCTCAGGGATGTTGTCAGGACCCGGAGCTTTGCGTGCATTGATCCTGCTGAAGGATCTCCTCACGCTGTCTGAGGTCAGCGTCATCACCTGGTCACCGGGAGGAGGTGGAGTCTTCTGTGCAGTGGTGCTGTTTTGTTTCTCTAAGCGCTCGAAGAAGGTGTTCAGCTCATTCAGCAGAGAGATGTTGTTGTCACAGGTCCGTGGTGGGGGCTTGTAGCCCGTAATGGTCTGTATCCCCTGCCACAGGTTCCTAGTGTCTCTGCTGTCGCTGAATTGATGGGCTATCCTCCTGGAGTGCTGTCTCTTAGCCTCTCTGATGCCGCGGGACAGGTTGGCCCTGGCTGTTCTCAGGCCCACCTCATCTTCAGCTCTGAAGGCAGCGTTCCGTGTCTTCAGGAGTCTGTAGACCTCCCCTGTCATCCACGGCTTCTGGTTGGCCTGAATAGTGATGGTTTTTGTGACTGTTATATCATCAATACACTTGTTGATGTAGGCAGTGACAAGTCTCTGAGTACTCCTGGAGGTCTGTGGTGTTATTGTATGTGGCCGCCTTCTTAAACATGTTCCAGTCAGTGGTCTTGAAGAACCCTTGATGATCCTTCTGGCCACACTTGTATCTGTTTGTGAACTGGTTTGGCAACTTTAATTGAGCAATCTGTATGTAGGCATTAGCATGACAGTGATTTGGTCTGAGGCTCCGAGGTGGGGGAGGGGGAGGGCTTTGTAGGCTCTTTTCTGTGTGGTGTAAAGAAAGTCCGAAATGTTTTTACGTTGTGTTGGAAAGTTAATGTGTTGGTGTATTTTTGGGAACACACTCTTTAAATCTGCATGGTTGAAATCCCCAGCTATGATGAGAAAAGCATCAGGGTGGGCTGTCTGCTGCTCACTGATGTGCTGGTACAGTTCATTAAGTGCGTCGTTCCTGTTGTTGTTGTTGGAGCTGGGAGGAATGTAAACAGTAACGAGCAGTATGGCTGAATATTCCCTCTGCAGATAGAACGTCCGGTAATCATAAACTCCACCAGGGGTGAGCAGTGTTTGTAAACCACAACAGCATCCCGGCACCACGCGTCATTTATACCATAAGATTGCTGCATTTACTCTAGAAAGACCAACATAAAAAACAAAAACAACACTGAACAAGAATGATCCTCCTGTTCTGGTAATCTATTCAAAATGTAATTTTACAATCATACTGAATACAAAATGAAACCAATATTTGTTGAAGAATTTATTAATCTATAAGGTCGGAACTATATTGTCCACAGAGATTAGTCATCCACTTCTTCATCTGTTAAATCTAAATCCTTTAATATAATTAATGAAAGGACTCCATATGTTTTCAAAAACATACTGTTTTGCCTTTAATATGTAAGTTATCTTTTCTAACGAAGGCTTGACAACATCTGTTTTATCCATTATGTAGTACTTGATCTGTGCGTCTTTATCCACAACAGAGCTACACATTTCTGTGCATAAAGCAAGCTGAGATTTATAAACGCTTTTTCACTTCTACTATAATTTAGTTTCTCTGGGTATAAGCCCAACAGAAAAAGCTTAGGGTCCAGTAAAATTTGTTTTGAAATTATCTTTTCAATTATAACTCTTACATCTTCCCAAAATAATGTAATCTTTCTGCATTGCCAAATACAGTGAAACAAAGTTCCTCTAGCTTCCATACATTTTGTGCATATGTCTGGTATGTTTTTTATATCTATTTAATTCCACCGGTGTAACATACGTCTGCATTATCCATTTATACTGTATAAGTTTAAGCTTCTTTCCAATCCTCATCTGAAACTTCATATTGTAAATCTTCCTTCCATGCATTCAACTTATACTGTGAATTCTCAGATGAGTAAATTGTCAGCAACCCGTGAAATTCAGATATTATATCCTTTCTCAGATTATGCTTTATCATAAACATTCTTGATTTGCTTTAAGAAAGGTTCTCAGCTGGAAGTATTTGAAGAAAAAAACTATTTTAAAGCTGAATTTAAGCCTCAATTCCTCAAAACACATCATAATATCAGAGTCTGTCAAATAAAGATCTTGAATCATTTTAAGTCCCTTTGATTCCCAGTTTGAACGTTGCATCCGCTCTTCCTGGTACAAAGAACTGAGTCCCCCATATTGGACTATTGAGATAATGAATTTGAGTCTTTCAAGTAATTTTGTATATCATACCCTATCTTTAACATATGTCTTACAATTGGGTTTTAGTTTATTTACGTAGTCTTTTTGCTGTGTCCGAATATATGTATGAGAGAAGAGGTAGGGTTAGATTGTGAGATTCCATTTCTGTCCAATGTGCAGACTCACTTGATGAAAAATAGAACATAACAGACCTCAGCTGTGCAGCCCAGTAGAACAACAATAAGTTTGGGCTTATTGACAAATGGTAGATACAACAAAGATAAACAGAATCTTGCTTTCCTATTGTTCCTTATAAATCTGACAAACATGGTTTCAATTTTTGAAAACAAATCTAGTGACGGTTTATTGAATATTTTAAAATAAAAAAAGTAGTTTGGGTAGTATGTTCATTTAAAAAAAAAAACCCTGCCAGACCCTGGAGATGAACTGGGGGCCTCTGCCGGAAACTATGTCTTCTGGAAGACCGAAGTTTACTGAATATGTGTTGGAAGAGGGCTTTGGCTATTTCCAGAGCGGTAGAAGAAGAAGAAGAAGAAGTTTTATTTATATAGCACCTTTCCATAGCTCAAGGTCACTTTACACACCCACAGTACAGACACATAAGGCCACATATAGCCATATTATCCAAAATACATATTAAAAAGATACATTTTTAGCTGAGTCTTGAATGTTGACAAATAGGATATATTACAAAGTATAAGGGGTAGCGAATTCCATAGTTAAGGAGCAATGAAACTAAATGACCTTCCACTTACAGTCAGTGTTGGGAAGGTTACTTTGGAAATGTAATAGGTTACATATTACAAGTTACCCTGTTTAAAATGTAATAGTAGTGTAACTTTTTCAATTACTTTATTAAAGTAATGTAACTTATTACTTTTGAGTACTTTTTGATTACTTTTCTAAATTTATGAAAATTAAAGAATAATAAATAAAAGCATATACATCAACTCAAATACAGTTATCTAATAAGCATGTGACGTATTCTGTGTAATAAACTCCTGAAACATTGGTGTTTTTTTAAACTGCTGTCTCTGTATATGATGATAGTTTTCTCAAAATAAGTAAAATGCACATGAAGTGACAGAACAGTTCTAGAAATTATGTTTATGTGCTTGTGTACTCCTATATTGAGGCAGCAGAGGTTGAAAACACTGCGAGCTTCAGTAGGCCTATGTGTAGTAAATGAAACCATGTCTTTGCCATTAATTTACAGGAGGGGCAGACTGGGAAAAAAAATCAGACTGGAAAATTCAAACTCATACAAACAAATTCATGGACAAAACTATTTTTTGTATGGACCTGACATAAAAAAGGTTTAAATCTTTAATTTGGGTATATGCAAAATAATTAAAAGTTTTCTCCTGAATTGCACCTTCACTTCCATTTTTCTCTTCAGTCTCTTTATTTTGCCCTGTTATCCATCTCTCTCATGACTTTAATACTCAAGATTGAACAAAACTATACTTTACAATACAATACTCTACAATACTACAATATCTTTATAGAAAAATCCTAATACTGTACACGAGTCATGTTTTTCCCTTACAAAAATTAACCTTGCTTTTATTAGCCTATATAAAAGTAAAATAACCTTGTTTTTTTTGCAAATGGATTTGTATTTATTTTTAAATAAATACATTTGTAAAATAATTTTACATTTTTGGTTATCACAGTTAAACAATAGTAACCATTTTCTCTAGATTTATAGTTAAATATTAAAATGTTAATTTTCGTAAGGGTTGTGTTGTTGTCTGTCGTAGCTCCCCCTAAACCTATTAAAAAAAAAAAAACTTTTTTTTTTTTTTCAGCTAAATTACTACTGTAACATTACAACAGATAATAATGATGTCCTTTATATAGTATTTTGAGTGATGACTGGTGAGCAACGTGCTGCTGCTTGATTAAATAAATAAAAAAACAAAGACAAAAAAAGCATCTTTACAGATGAAACTGACCTGAAACCCTGAACAGGAGTTCTGCTTCTCTGCTCCAGTAGTCCACTCTATTTTCTCTCTCTCTCTCTCTCTCTCTCCCTCTCTCTTTCTCTCTCTCTCTCTCTCTCTCTCTCTCGCATTGATTACTCTGAGTCTGATCCAAACCGTTTGGCGGAGGCGCGGAGAGCGCGCGAGTCATGACTAACAATTCATGATTTATTAGAGATTTAATTATCAAATGGCGGATTCGCAAATGATCGCTTTAGTACATTCGGCAGGCAATTATACAATAATGATATTAAATAATGGGGCAAAATCGGCTGCAAGGCCACTGTGAACTGTCCCGGTTCTCCCGGTTTCCAGTCCGCGCCTGATTTCCACAGACATCCAGAATGTGCAAGTCATATATTGCATTTTTGGGGCTTAATATTCACAGACACTAGTCCATGTCATGTTTTGATTCAAGTGTACTGACCTACTTTTGATTTAGTCATCCAAAATGTGGCATATTCCGTCCGCGTTAGGCATTCCGTTTTTAAGACTGGGCGAACCAGACTGTATTTCCGCATCCCGGAAATTATTAGGGCGGTATGTCTCAGAATAGTCAGTGCAATTTGGGAAAGAAATCAGTTAAATGTGTGTAAATATTCAAATGTAATCCCCTTTGTAATCGTTAAAAAATTCATAAGTAACTGTAATTTAATTACTCATTTTTTCTTAGTAACTGTAACTAATTACAGTTACAATAATTTTGTAATTAAATTACGTTACGCCGTTACGTGTAACTAGTTACTCCCCAACACTGCTTACAGTGGACAGCCAAAAACTAGGAATGGACAAAATACCTAGCTCAGATGATCTGAGGGACCGGGCAGGAGAATAAGAGTACAATAAGTCATACAGATATGGAGGTGCAAGACCATTTAATATTTTGAATGTTACAAGCAATAGCTTACAGTGGATACGTGATGAAACAGGTAGCCAGTGAAGATCATGCAGTCGAGGAGAAAGGGTTCACCCTTTCATTGGGACAGCACGGTGCCTACTTCCAGGGTTGCCACATCCACTTCGACCATGAAGCAGAGATTGGGGTCTGTGTGTGAAAGAGCCGGGGCCATACAGAAGGCGGACTTGAGCTGGAGGAAGGCCTGATGTGTATCTGGGGTCCAGTTGAGGGTTTTGGCCTTCTGTCGGAGGAGAGAGGTGAATGGTGCCGCCTTCTGGCTGTAGTGGGTGATAAAGCGGCGGTAGAAATTTGTGAACCCCATTAACCTCTGCATCTCAAATAGCCAAAATAGGCAAATTTCACCGTCTGGTCATTGAGTGCATGTTAATCGATGCTTCTTTCTTGGCCACGAAGAAGAAGCTCGATGCTGCGGGTGAGGTGGACGGATGGATGTACACTTGTTGTAAGGCTTCTTAAGCGGTTCGGCTCATTTTCAGTACAGTAAGGGAAAGAAATGCAAACATTAAACTGCAGGTTGTTTATTACTATACACTTTAAAAAAAATACTTTTTAATAAAATATATATAAAATCAAAAAAGAATAAAGAAAAATACTACTGCAAAGTTCTCCACTAAATAAAATACTCTCAGTCTCAAACCAATATCATATATTAAATTTGGACTGTCAACGTTAACGCGTTAACGCATGCGATTAATATTTGTCTAGTTTAACGTGTCAAAATATTTAACGCAATTAACGCAGCATCCGTATTTTCTGCCATCTGTTGGCTAGCTTTACATTATATGATCACGCTCTTATTCATTTAAATGCTTTTAAACATTTCAAGCGCGGCAAGACAAAAGAGAATGCGCTGTCTGTGAATGCCCTTATGTGACACATACACACGTACACACACACACACACACACACACACACGTACACACACACACACACACACACACACACACAATGCATAGACAGGGCGCCAGAATCCAGTTCTCTTAAGCGCTTGAACGAACAATAAACATCCCAAAGTGCCAGTTTTGTCGATTATCCTCATCAGAGTAATCTTAAATGATTTATATAAAGTCTAAAATGAACAAAAAGAGTTGTGAGAGAATGAGGCGAGATCCATAGACAGTATATAAACGGTGAGATCTGCGTGTCTGTCTGCTCTTAAAGGGACAGCAGCCAATAAAGCTTCCTGTCAGTAAAGTTAAAGAACAAAGGGAACAGAGAAAATGACTCGCTGCTCTTGACTAAATAACTTTTGTAGCTTTAATAAGGATTAACTATTTAATTTATAGTTTATGCAGTGCAGACTGCATATAACTTTGATAACTTTATTAAATTTCTGTATATTTCCTAACTGTTAAGACAGGAAGGGCAGGAGTAAACATGACATTTATTATGTTAGCATTGTTTTAAGTTTACTTAAATTAAAAACTGTTATATTTTTGAAGCCTAATAATAAATGTAAAAAATTTAAATTTTTAATTTAAATCAGTAGCTGTATTAATATCAGTAATACTGGCCTTCATTCATAAAAAGATGCCATTTAAACAAGTATTTAAAATATACTGTCTTTATGTTGTTTCTACATTAATTTGATTAACTGTGAAATTATTACATTAAAAAATATATTAAAAACGTACAAAAACATTCCTTTTTTTATTGCGATTAATTGCGATTAATCACAGAAAAATGTGTGATTAATCTAGTTAAAGTTTTTAATCGATTGACAGCACTAAAAAAAATATAAAGAAAAATATAAATAAATAACTATGATTACAGTGCAGCATTACCAATCCCAGCTTGTAGGCCTGCTTCACCAGAATCGTGCCTGACGCGTTGCTGGCGCGCTGCTGCTGCTGTAGGTGACATAGAGGGAGACCGCTGACAGACCAGGCTCTTGTCTTCATGACAACAATATCTATACTTCATGTTGAACATAAATATAAAGCCTACTGATAAAGGACACCGTCAACAGTATTGACGGCAAAATAGACGATGTTTGACAGGTGCAATATTTGAAAATCGATAATTATTTATTTATTTTTTAAATTACATTTATATCTGAATTTATGTCAACCTATAGACTTCAAACATCAAAATGTCATTAATTAATATGTATTTGTGTACAAAATTACATATAAACATATTTTCCTATTATATTTTGCCTGGAAACGCTTCCAACACGCTTATGTGTCGCGTGAAAAATAGGCGTCGGTTCTATTTCTAGCATACACGCGTTTTCCACGCGCGTCTCACGCAGGCAGTCTGCAAGCTCTAACCTGATAACATGGGAGCCGAATTAAAAACGGACATGCCACACAGCTGAGACGCTTGCGCCACGCATCCAGTAGGTGTTTCTCAATGTCAATGTCAGGACTGAGTCCTTCGTTCGAAAAATATGCCATACACAGGAAAGGATGCATATGTGTATCCTTCGCGCTCTCAAATCACCCACAATCCTATGCGCGCAGCTTTGCTATCTTGTTCAAAAATTCAAAAATGTCGAACGTTAGCGGAGTCGGAGCGTTAACGGTTTTTATTTACGTTACCAAACATTTGTTATAACTGTAGTAAATATAAGTAAAGTTTAACGTTTAAATGCCAGTACAAATTACTACCATATTGATATTATAAATTATACAAATACAAATGGTTAACTGAACCGGACCTGTCATTTAACACATGTTAACTTGGTTGCGTCATCGGCATTTCTTTTATAAATAACTAGTTAAGTTGTCCAAAGTAATTTAACGATACCATTTACAGCGTTATTCAAACGGACCTTTTCACTGACGTAATGACGCAATTACGTGCACTTGCTAGCCTGTTCCATTTACGTGTCCTCCGAATGCTAAAGAGGAGTCTCGCCTAGCCTCTGAAGGAAGTGACTTGGAAGGATTAGTCCTGCCAAGGAAGTATCCTTGACATTGAGAAACGCCTAGTGTGTCGCCGGCCTAATTAGAATCAGCTGCAGGGCGGGATTTGCGCTGAACGCAGAGACTTCCGCCACTTAATATGTTCGTTTGGAAACACGAAAATGTACTTATTTTCTGCGCACAAAATACTGCCTTCCGTCATTCGGTACACACGTGCACTGTACCGAAAGCCCTGTACCGAAGCGGTCCGGTACGAATACACATACCGTTACACCCCTAATATATATATATATATATATTATATATTATATATACCCCTAATATATGTATATATATATATAATAAGCTTGTGGATGGGTATCCAAAACAAGTTTGTCCTGCTCCACTTCACAGTTGCTGAGTGAATGGAGAGTTTTATAATGACAGGACATGCATTTATACAACACTTTATTCAAAAGGAAGAGTCACTCGTTCTACGCTTCATATGTAATTACATTATTTCAGCATCACTGCACATGCATAGTCCTTTCAGTTTCGTGGTTCAATCCGATCGAGTGTTTACATGCACTCTCAATCATATTAGAATAGGAATAAACCCCACCCCCTTCAATCCGATTGAAATTTCATTCCGATCGAGCTCATTCAAATCGATAAAAGTGTTTACATGAAGGCTTTTCAGTCCGATTGAGCCATCAATCTGATTACAAACTGATTATTTGGTTGCATGTAAATGTAGCTACTGTTTTGCTAGATGATTGTTAAGCAAAACAAACTGGACATTTTCCAGGTACCCTGTTGGTCATGTCTTAAATCATGCTCAAATTAAGTGAAAAAGCCTCTGGTTAAGGTTTTTGTTTAATTTTGACCAAGTGTATGAACAGTGTATGTTTGAGCTCAGTCTCAGCAGCGCTTGTGTAGGACAGAGCAGGAACTGTAAGGTCCAATTCACATATGACGTTCACACTCATCTATTGTCTGAATGCCTGCTGTTCCTGAGAGGCTCTGAGGCTCTAGCGGAGATTGAACACTAACCAGTCTTTTAAACTCCTAAACTCTTAGAACATACTTATTCTTGAACATACCCAATTACAGGCAAAATAATGTCTGAATTATTAGCAAATACATATCTAACAAATACCTAAGGAAGTACAAGTGCAGAATTCTCACCCACTCTACACTTCTGAAGTTGGTGTGCCCAGGCGATTGGTTTACCTCAATCGCCCTGAAGGATTCATTTTTTTTCACATAAGAATATATGAAGAGTTTGGTTCAAAAATGCAATAATGCAGAAAAGCTAGTTCATGCATTCATGACCTCTAGACTGGACTATTGTAATGCACTTCTAGGTGGTTGTCCTGCTTCTTCAATAAACAACCTACAGGTAGTCCAAAACACAGCAGCTAGAGTCCTTACCAGGTCAAGAAAATATGATCATATCAGTGCTTTACGTGGCCCTAAAGAGGTATATATATATTGTGGCGGGAGGAGCACAAGACAGACACAGTGGGCATGGCGTCAGGCCTCGGAGAGGCTTTTATTAACAGAAAATCAAATAAAACGGGATAAAGGTGGCCAAAGGGGAAGAGTGTCCAAAATAAACAGGGAATCTGGTGTCCTCGTCGTGCTGCGGGGTTCGTGTGGGTCGGGCAGTGTTCATGGAGGAAGGGTCAAGGTAACGGGCAGAGTCCGGCGGCCGCACGCGCTCCCCTCTTCGGTCCGGGGCGCAAGGGGCGGCGGCTTCCTCTATCTTCGGTCTTCCTCTATCATCTATCCTATCCAATCCTATCCTAATGAAAGTATTCATATCATTTTAAATGATCAGAATGCATCTATGATAAATAAATATTATTATTCTAATAATATGGCTTCTTATAAAAATGTGTTCCCATGGCTCAGTTTGCCCCGGCTTTGGGGTAAGTTCTAGGTAGGTTAATTAATAAAGTATAGCTAGGTCTGTTGATATTATTAATAATTCCACTGACTGTCCTCGTCTGTAAGTCGCTTTGGATAAAAGTGTCTGCTAAATGAATAAATGTAAATGTAATAATATGAATAATAATTGTGTGCAGCACTTAAATTGTCTCTCAGTCTAGTACCTGTAGGCTACACAATCATGGGGAAGACTGCTGACTTGACAGTTGTCCAAAAGACAACCACTGACACCTTGTACAAGGAGGGCAAGACACAAAAGGACATTAAAAAAGAGATTGGCTGTTCACAGAGCTCTGTGTCCAAGCACATTAATAGAGAGGCGAAGGGAAGGAAAAGATGTGGTAGAAAAAAGTTTACAAGCAATAGGGATAACTGCACCCTAGAGAGGATTGTGAAACAAAACCCATTCAAAAATGTGGGGGAGATTCAGAAAGAGTGGACTGCAGCTGGAGTCAGTGCTTCAAGAACCACTACACACAGACGTATGCAAGACATGGGTTTCAGCTGTCGCACTCCTTGTGTCAATCCCATCTTGAACAACAGAAAGAGTCAGAAACGTCTAAAGACACAAAGGACTGGACTGCTGCTGAGTGGTCCACAGTTATGTTCTCTGATGAAAGTAAATTGAGCATTTCCTTTGTAAATCAGGGTCCCAGAGTCTGGAGAAAGAGAGGAGAAGCACAAAATCCACGTTGCTTGAGTTCCAGTGTAAAGTTTCCATAGTCAGTGATGGTTTGGGGGCCATGTCATCTGCTGGTGTTGGTCCACTGTGTTTTCTGAGGTCAAAGGTCAACACAGCCGTATACCAGGAAGTTTTAGAGCACTTCATGCTTCCTGCTGCTGACCAACTTTATGGAGAAGCAGATTTCATTTTCCAACAGGACATGGCACCTGCACACAGTGCCAAAGCTACCAGCACCTGGTTTAAGCACCATGGTATCCCTGTTATTAATTGGCCAGCAAACTCACCTGACCTCAACCCCATAGAAAATCTATGTGGTATTGTGAAGAGGAAGATGTGATATGCCAGACCCAAGAATGCAGAAGAGCTGAAGGCCACTATCAGAGCAACCTGGGCTCTCATAACACCTGAGCAGTGCCACAGACTGATCGACTCCATGCCACGCCGCATTGCTGCAGTAATTCACAATAAATGAACATTTGAAATATATCCATCTGTGTGTAATAAATTAATATACAAGTTTCACTTTTTGATTGGAATTAGTGAAATATATAATCTTTTTGATGAAATTCTAATTATTTGACCAGCACCTGTAGAACATTCTTAATTTACATTGTAACATTAATTAATTTACTCTATAATATATCAGTAAAGCAATGCTGCAATAAACCAGAGAAGGATACATATGTGGGTAAATCTAGAGGTAAAACTGCTTTAAAAACTATTCAGTGTTCGAACACGGCCAGAATGTGCGTGCTTTGTGAGGCACTTTAAAATTCGCTGTCTTAACATGGTAAAACTGTGCGACTTTACACGCGGTAAAATTTCACGCGCTTTGAAATTCTAAAATGTAATGACTTTTGGCCCCGTCGGCCTTCCACAATTGGTACTGGGCCTGACGTCATTGACCCGTTCCTGTCGTCGCCGGGTTATGACGTTTTTAGAGATCGCCATCACAAAGTTGCAGCACATTGCTAAAGACATACACGAGTGACATGAGGTCTTCAGCGGCATTATTCCTGTGGTCATAACAGCCCGTGACGCATATCTGTTGCTCGTATTGCGATTTAGAGCTGTTAGTGATTTAGCGGCGCTGTGTTTGTGTGCGCTAAAGGTGAGTTGTCGCGTGCTCAGATCCACACTTAGTGACACATGACATCATAAACACTGTTTACATGCAGGGTTGGTTGAGTTTATGTGCCATTTTAATGTACGTCTCATTAAATGTGAGTGTAGGAAGCGCATGGTGATACATGCATATATGTACTGTATACTGTAATCTCTCTGTAAACACTCCATATATACTCCATACTCACTGAATGAAGTGTTTCTGTACCGTTGTGCTCACCGGACAGACGCTCGCTTTCCATGCAATGTTCAACTTCTGACGCACAAAACCATGTAATAAGTAACTTATTAATACATTGATGGATTTATTCAGTTTAATTACAGGAATATTAGTTGATTCTGAGAAACCCTTCCTTCACTCTTTACTTCATTATAGTCATATTCCTGTCAGGATGTTGTTCAGCCAACAGCAGAGTAGCCCAGCACAAGAAGCAAGAGTTGTTTTTCAGCATGTCATCGTGTGTGTGTGTGTGTGTGTAACACACAGGGCCGATGGCGTCTGCCGGTGAGGGCGGTGTGGACTCTAAAGCGGAGCTGAGTGCTCTGCTGGAGCAGTGGGAGAGAGAACAGCAGGGAGGCACTAATGACCTGCTCAACCTACTGACCAAGTGAGAAACACCCCTGCATCCACCTTAACCTGACCTCACACCAACACTTAAACACCTGTTACCAAACCTTACATGAATCCAGCTGAGGTTCTTTACAGTTTACACACAACTGTGATGGGACTCGCTTGATTTGTTTAAACCCATGAATTCATTTTTGAGTTAGCAAAATCGAGGAGACCTTACAATATTTAAAATATTGTGTCTGTAATATAACACAATATTAACTTTTTGTTATTGAACTATTGGATAACATCAGTATCACATTTGGAATTGTGCAGACTTTTAGGGGAAAAAAACAGCACTGTTGCTTTATGATATTGATATAAATTTAGGACAAAAACCCATACAGGGACATTTTTGGTACTCTTTTAAAACTTTAGTTTTAATCAAAAATGTATGCAGTGAAGGCTATGCAGAGTTATTTTAGCATGAAACTCATTATTTTTCTGCATTGATGTATTATTTCTACACCTGGAGTACCTCGTTTCTGTTGCATCTTATCCATTCAGAACAATAATTGAGTTGGTTCATAAATGCCTGTGTTATTCTCTGCAGGATTTCGGATCTTGTTGAACGGGAGACGGAGGAGTATCACAAGGCTGATCCTGACCCGTTTGATGACCGTCATCCAGGTGATCATGTCCTCACACTTTACTGCTGTGTGGTCTCCCAGATACACAGATAATAACCTCGACTGTTCTTCGTTTGCTCTGAAGGGCGGGCCGACCCAGAGTGCATGCTGGGACACCTGCTGAAAATCTTGTTCAAGAATGATGATTTTATGAATGCGGTAAGATGGAGGATAATGTGACTGAATTCACAGCTATATCATGGACTGAACTGAGCAGCTCCCTTGATAACCATCACATCACTAGCACATGCTCACTGGATACACATCAGATACATCTTACATTCATATTGGCATTCTACAGTCTTTGTAGAATATACCGCAGGTGTATTAGGCTGCTGTCACTTTAAGACCGATCCCAGATCCAGTTTATACAGTTGCTGAAGATATAACCAACTGTGTTTGCATGAATTCTCACCAAGACTTTTTGTGGATATGTTACACACATTCTTGTTCTTGCACAGTTCTTTATCACCCGTACACTAAAAGCTGCACGGATATATTTAATGAGTGAAATTTGATCGATACTTTACTATTGTCATGTGCTAAATCCCTTCAAATGCAGCCCTGTTTGACCTCTGATCGTGAGTATTTGGTGTGTTTTGTGCTCGAGCAGCTTGTGAACTCGTATGTGATGAGCAGCCGTGAGGTGTCTCTGAACACCGGTGCATGCAGACTGCTGCTGAACATCATGCCTGGCCTGGAGACGGCCGTGGTCTTTCAGGAGAAGGTGCGCTGAGCCTCTGTCTTCATCTCTTCAGGATCAGATCATCTGACCTCATCTGGCCTCACATCTGTGTGTGTGTGTGTGTGTGTCCATGACAGGAGGGGATTGTGGAGCGCTTGTTTAAATGGGCTCAGGAGGCAGAGCAGCCCCTCCGAATCTACGCCACAGGTCTGCTGGCAGGAGCCATGGAGAACCAGGACATCGCCGCCAACTATCGGGAGGAAAACTCTGTGCTGGTGAGAACTTGATTCACAACTCTTCAACACCATGATACATGTGCATGAGATATGTATCTAAATGAGTGGCATTAACACACTTTTTTTTAAAGCTGTATGGCGTTGCATTTAAGAAATGAAGAGTATATAAATATTTAAAAAAATGTTTTGTAATGGCAAAATTAAATAAATTGGATTTGATATGGATTTCTACAGTTTTTGCATTTGATCATTGTGATTTATGAAGAAGCACAATACATCATATTTATGTTTGCTTCCAATGCAGCTTCATATTAAATGAGAGGACTGCATGCAGAGCTATTGCCTGCTTCATCATTCACAAACATTTGAATGCAGAATGATGTCACTGACCTGTTTCAGTCCAGTTTTCCAGAGATGAGTGCAGGAATTAGGAATAAATAATGAAACAACAGCCCTGCATTTCATGACTGTTTGATGGGTGTAAATACAACCTTAATTCCGTAAAAGTTGAGACGTTTTTTAAATTTTAATAAAATGAAAACTAAAGGAATTTCAAATCACATGAGCCAATATTTTATTCACAATATAACATAGATAACGTAGCAAATGTTTAAACTGAGAAATTTTACACTTTTATCCACTTAATTAGCTCATTTAAAATGTAATGCCTGCTACAGGTCTCAAAAAAGTTGGCACGGGGGCAACAAATGGCTAAAAAAGCAAGTAGTTTTGAAAAGATTCAGCTGGGAGAACATCTAGTGATTAATTAAGTTAATTGATATCAGGTCTGTAACATGATTAGCTATAAAAGCTTTGTCTTAGAGAAGCAGAGTCTCTCAGAAGTAAAGATGGGCAGAGGCTCTCCAATCTGTGAAAGACTGCGTAAAAAAATTGTGGAAAACTTTAAAAACAATGTTCCTCAACATCAAATTGCAAAGGCTTTGCAAATCTCATCATCTACAGTGCATAACATCATCAAAAGATTCAGAGAAACTGGAGAAATCTCTGTGCGTAAGGGACAAGGCCGGAGACCTTTATTGGATGCCCGTGGTCTTCGGGCTCTCAGACGACACTGCATCACTCATCGGCATGATTGTGTCAATGACATTACTAAATGGGCCCAGGAATACTTTCAGAAACCACTGTCGGTAAACACAATCCGCCGTGCCATCAGCAGATGCCAACTAAAGCTCTATCATGCAAAAAGGAAGCCATATGTGAACATGGTCCAGAAGCGCCGTCGTGTCCTGTGGGCCAAGGCTCATTTAAAATGGACTATTTCAAAGTGGAATAGTGTTTTATGGTCAGACGAGTCCAAATTTGACATTCTTGTTGGAAATCACGGACGCCGTGTCCTCCGGGCTAAAGAGGAGGGAGACCTTCCAGCATGTTATCAGCGTTCAGTTCAAAAGCCAGCATCTCTGATGGTATGGGGGTGCATAAGTGCATACGGTATGGGCAGCTTGCATGTTTTGGAAGGCTCTGTGAATGCTGAAAGGTATATAAAGGTTTTAGAGCAACATGTGCTTCCCTCCAAACAACGTCTATTTCAGGGAAGGCCTTGTTTATTTCAGCAGGACAATGCAAAACCACATACTGCAGCTATAACATCAGCATGGCTTCGTCGTAGAAGAGTCCGGGTGCTAACCTGGCCTGCCTGCAGTCCAGATCTTTCACCTATAGAGAACATTTGGCGCATCATTAAACGAAAAATACGTCAAAGACGACCACGAACTCTTCAGCAGCTGGAAATCTATATAAGGCAAGAATGGGACCAAATTCCAACAGCAAAACTCCAGCAACTCATAGCCTCAATGCCCAGACGTCTTCAAACTGTTTTGAAAAGAAAAGGAGATGCTACACCATGGTAAACATGCCCCGTCCCAACTATTTTGAGACATGTAGCAGAAATCAAAATTGAAATGAGCTCATTTTGTGCATAAAATTGTAAACTTTCTCAGTTTAAACATTTGCTATGTTATCTATGTTCTATTGTGAATAAAATATTGGCTCATGTGATTTGAAAGTCTTTTAGTTTTCATTTTATTCAAATTTAAAAAACGTCCCAACTTTTCCGGAATTCGGGTTGTATAAACATGTTTTAATGCTATATAATTGAATGGAAGCTGAATAATCGATCTTTGTGTGGCAGGTTCCTTTAATGCTGCAGAGACTGAGGGAGCTTCAGGTAGAGGCGGCGGAGAGCAGGAAGGACAGTAAGCGTCCGAGCAAGAGTCTGGCTCCTCTGCTGCCGCTGGACGAGGAGGCTGTGGACGGAGAGTTCACTCTCACAGAGAAACAGGAGTCTGACGCTGAGCTGCAGCCCGTGTCTGCTGCCAGGAGCGTGGGGAGATATAACGCAGGCATGAAGGGCCTGATGAAGCCCGCTGCAGCCGTCCCGTTAGAGCTGGACGAAACCGACGGCCCGGTGGAAGGCTTGAGGGACTGGAGGAAGAAGGAGAACGGGGGCAAAGTGAAGCAGAAGCTGAACTTCTCTCTGCCAGAGCCGGAGCGCAGCTTCAGTGAGCTGTCCAACAGCAGCTGGACTGAGATGAGCCCGTGGGTGATCGGAAACAACTACCACCTGTACCCGCTCACACCTGGCATAGAGCAGCGCCTCATCCTCCAGTATCTCACCCCGCTGGGAGAATATCAGGAGGTAACTTCCTGTAGAGCACTGGCCTAGCAATGCCACGCTTCCCTTCACTGGTAGATACAGCAGGAGTAGTGCTGGGATATATGCTGCACAAATGCTACACATAAATTAAATACAATAAGTTCTATAACGGCCTATATAACTCTTTTACTCTTAATTATGTAACTGTAAATGAACTGCACACATGACCTTTTTCATGAGTCCCTCACAGAAATGAGTGAGCATTCGTGATCGTAACCAGGCAAAATCTAACATATGAAATATGAGTCCACAATATATATACATTTTAAATGGAACATTTTATATTAGGACCCAAAAAATATAGTATAAGTATGTATTTGATACATCAGGCATTATACATTTTATGATATAGCAAGAATATAGAGCTCATTTCTATGCAAAAATATACAATTTGGTGCAGATGCTGATTTTTATATGGCCAAAAAGTAAAACAAATCTTGTAATTTAAATCAGATCTTAACAGTATAATAGACTTCTTGCATTACAATGCTTATAATTTTCATTTGTCAAAACATATACTGTAAAACATTCTTAAAAAAAAAAAAAAAGATACAAAAGCGTATTTTATAAAAAAATGTTTTACCTCAAAGGTTGATTTATAAAAACCTTAAAATAGATCCCATTACTTTCTTCTTTCAGACGAATCCAATCAGAGTTACATTTAAAAACGTCCTGGCTCTTCCAAGCTTTATAATGACAGTGAATGGGTGTTATGTTTCAATAGTCCAAAAGAAGTCCAATAAAGCGCATCCATCCATCATAAACGTAGGGGTTGGTATTGATTCAGATGTCCCGATTCGATTTAGATTCACAAGCTCTCGATTCGATTCTTGGTTTGATTGTTTTTATTTTTATTTTTTATTATACTTACTGACAATTGTTTTTATACAAATGATAATTCAAAAAAATGAACCGTAAACATCAGTTTACAAATGGTGAATTTATAAAAAGAAGAGCCACAGGCCTGTATTTTAAACAATTTCTTTTAGGGCCATATAAATTTTTCTTCATAATTTTCTATTAATCAGATGTAGGCATACAATTTTTTTATTTATTTATCCTAATCAAATGAAAAACCCTTTTATTTTTTAGCAAACAAAGTGCTGCACAACAGATGTTTACTGTTAAAATGAAAAAGAAAACAAATGCAACTTATTCCTTTAAAAAATAAAGATTTATTAATATTTATTAGAAGTACTAGTAGTAGCAGCATTATTGTTGCATTGAGTCTTAAGACTGCTAAATGGTAATTTATTTTTGACAGTTTCTTCATGTTAAACTAAACTTTTATTTTGACGGGTTGCCGTGAGGAACTTATAGCCACTGTGTGTGTGATATGACGGTAGTTTTGTCAAATTACACGCTTTTTTTCTGAGAGTGAATGATGATTAAGAGATTTGCAAATAAACATTTTTTAAAGCCTGATGGATACTTAAACTTTAACATTAAAAAAGAGAAAAAAACTAATAAAAATCTAATTCTACAAAATATTGCACCGTAAATACTGTAACTAAAATTATATCAAATATTGATAATAAGAAAAAGGACGAAAGTAATTGTAAAAAGTCAGTTAATCTTTGTTTGAAGATCAAAACACACTTATTGATCTTGGAAGTATTGACAACCCCAAAACCACCCATGTCTAGAAATGTTTCACTTTTTTCCAGCTTCAGGGGACATTTCTGAAAATAATTGTATGCGGAGTAGAAAAACATGTTTACTTCAAGTCTAAATGGTTCAGTAAATCTACCGAATTTGCCTTAGAAGTAATAAATACTGAAAAAATAAATTAGAATCTGCAAACCTATTTTCCTAACTTTATTTTCATCACAAACAACAAATAAGCCAGCCGTGAACAGAATCTGATTCTGTGCAGCCACACTTTATCCTGACTCTTCTCTCAACAGGAATACAATTGTGGTGAACGGTGAAGTTTTGAAGAGAACATTACTTATCCACATCCTGTGTGTGAAATATAATCAATAGCAGAAGTGACCTGAATGAGTTTAGTGATGCTGCTGGTCTGTGTGTGTGTGTGTGTGTGTGTGTGTGCAGTTGTTGGCTGTTTTCATGCAGCTTGGTGCTCGTGAGCTGCTCATGCACTACATGGACCTGAAACAGACAAATGATGCTCAGCTCACGTTTGAAGCCCTGAAGGTACCTGCAAGATATCACACACACTACATACAGCTCAAACGTTTGGACACACATGACTCAATGTTTCTCATGGTCATGAAAAACCTCATGATTTATACTTCAGATGAGTTTAGAGAACAGTGTGTCTGTGTGTGAAGTGCTCTGTACAGCTAAAACAGCAGAAAGAGTTTGACTTAAGCATGTCTGTTGTTTGTGCTTATTTTAAACATGTTTTAGCTGCAAAAATAGCCTTTGGTGCTGACTTATTGTTATAAAATGTGGTATATTTACGGTAACACTTAAGATGAGGAACATTAGTCACTAGGGGTGTAACGGTACGCAAAAATCACGGTTCGGTACGTACCTCGGTTTTAAAGTCACGGTTCGGTTCATTTTCGGTACAGTAAGGGAAAGAAATGCAAACATTAAACTGCAGGTTGTTTATTACTTGAAACCTTTTTTTAACAATTTGTTTACATTTTCTTTAAACGCTTTTTAATAAAATATAATAAAATATATATATATATAATAAAAAAAGAATAAGAAATAAAATACTGCTGCAAAGTTCTCCACTAAATAAAATACTCTCAGTCTCAAACCAATATCATATAATAAAATATAATGAAAAATAAAAATAAATAACTATGATTACAGTGCAACATTACCAATCCCAGCTTGTAGGCCTGCTCATATTTAAAAAATGTATATTACTTTTCCAAAGTGTATTGTGCAGCATCAACAGTTTCAGTTTTTAGACCTGCTCAGATTTCGTTATTGGTTTGGACCGATCGGAATTAAGAGCAAAGGTCTGTTTAAATGCCGACGGGAGCTGCGTTTGAATTACAATCGTTTTTTTTTTCATTCGCGTGATGCCTTTTGAAAACCTTAGAATCAGCTGCAGGACGGGATTTGTGCTGAACGCGGAGACTTCCGCCAATTAATATGTTCGTGTGGAAACACGAAAATGTATATGTTCCGCACACAAAATATTGCATTCTGTCATTCGGTACACACGTGCACCGTACCGAAACGGTCCGGTACGAATACACGTACCGTTACACCCCTATTAGTCACTATTAGCTAGGCTAGTTGCTAATTAAATTGCTAGCATATTGGTTGTGTATTAGTACTTCTAAAGCATATCTTAATGCATGATTATTCTAGATTCTTTAATCCTACCTATTGCCTAAACATAACTACTACCTTAATAACTGTCAATAAGCAGCAAATTAGTAGTTTATTATGCCAGAACTGTTAATAGTGAATGTGTGACCATATTTCCATACTATAGAATGGTTAGTTTTGATGGGTATTGTACATTAATTAGAGCATGGTCTTCAGACTTGCAGAAAACATTGAATTATCTTGATGACACATTTCTTGGGTATCGGACGCATGCATATTTACCCATTCTCTCTCTTCTCTCTGTCTTTCAGTATCTTGCGTCTCTCCTCCTTCATAAAAAGTTTGCTGCAGAGTTTGTTGCCCATGGTGGAGTGCCAAAGTTGCTGGAGATCCCGCGTCCCTCCATGGCTGCCACCGGCGTGTCGCTGTGCCTCTATTACCTGGCATACAACCAGGACGCCATGGAGAGGGTGAGATGCTGTCCTGATACTGTGGTCACCGCCAGAGCTCTTCTGTGTCTCACTGCTGTGTGTGTGTGTGTGTGTGTGTGTCAGGTGTGTATGCTGCCTCACTCGCTGCTGTCGGAGGTGGTGAGCTACACGCTGTGGCTCCTGGAGTGCTCTCACGCCTCCGGCTGCTGCCACGCCACCATGTTCTTCTCCATCTGTTTCTCCTTCAGAGCCGTGCTCGATCTCTTCGACAAGCAGGACGGGCTGCGGCGCCTCGTCAACCTGGTATGCGCTTCTTCTTCTTCTTTGCGCAGGGATCATGCTTCACAGAGGCTTGAATGAAAAGACGAAACAAAGGTTAAAGAGATCCTCGAACCAGAAACGTTGTCTTCATTTACTCATGCCCTGTTCCAGCCCCTTTCTAGCGGTGTGTTTCACTCCTCCATAAAAGCCTTATTTCACGTGCAAATCAGTAATATCATGTAACGTGACTTTCTCAAAATGGGTTGTGCTTGATTTATTAGAGATAATTTGATTTATTAATGTTTTAAAATTTGCGCTGTTGCTCAGGAGGCTTTCTGTGCGTGCGCTCTGAGATGGAGCAGAACACAGAAGAGTAAAGTCAACTACATGGTCAAAATGTGGCACTTGGTGATTATTATTCACACGTCAACCCTCATCTGTTATGTCTTAAGTGAATGGAAACGTTTCAGAATGAAAATGTGTGTAATAGTAAGTTGGCTCTTAAAGTGACAGCAGCCTAATATTTCTGCTGCCGACTGTGTGCTTAATATTAATCAAACTACAATAGATGAAGGCTTTTGACTGATGGACTTTATTAGCTTTAATTAGAAACAAATTGTAATTCTTAGTGAAGACTGCTGTTTTATTTGACATTAGATTATTACATTTCTGTAGTAGCTGTTAGTCAAATACTTTAGACTTAATAAAAAAAACTTAAAGCACTATTTAAATTTTTTTTTTTTTTCAATTGTATTTGCCTTTTTTTTGTGTGTATAACTGACAATTATTTTAGATTTTTGAGGACTTTTTAGTTTCTTACTAATGAGTTAAAGTTTTGGTCATGTGGGCCACTCATAATCGTGATTACAATATTGACCAGAAATAATTGTGATTATGATTTTTGTCATAATCGAGGAGCCCTAATTTGAAGAAATGTTAAATTAATTTTTTTAAACATGAAGTGGAAGTCGGTGGGCTCTAAAGGTTGTTTATAAAGCACATGAGGGTGAGTAAATGATGACAGAACTTTAATGTATGGGTGGTGTATCGCTTTGAAGAGAAACGGGTGTAGAGGCTGTTTGGAGGCCTGGTGCTCACTGATAACTATGGGATGGTCATGATATGAGCGGAGGTGGGTCCTGAGCTACAAAGTTCATATTTCTACTACATAATAAATGTGCACCGCTTAAAACAATAACAAGACACACAGCTTAAAGCTGGCCACTAAGCTTCTTTCCACTGGAGGTTATTGGGCACTTTTTAGCTAGGGGTGTAAGAGAATATTGATACACGTGAGTATCGCGATATTTTGTTTGGCGATACTGTATCGATTCTCAAAAAACTGAATATTGATATAAAATAATAATATTAAAAAAAAATAAAAAAATACAAGATTCATGGCAGTTGTTTCGTTTGGAGTTTATTTCCCGACCGCTAGATGGTAGTCTTCATCTATGTACAGATCCTGAGTGACAGGAAACACTAGCATTAGAGCACGCCTGTAATGTTAGCGTTAATGTAGTTCGCTGCTAGTAAAGGAGGGTGAAAGATTTGTCCCAGTTCATGTTTCGGTGCACAAAGCTGAAGTGTGCTGTCATTTGGGCGTTTGTGGTAATGTCCACTGCGGGACTGTGGCGCAATTAAAATGTAATTGTTGCCCAGCACTAGAAATAATATTAATAAATAATTGAATATCTGTGCTGTAGTTTGTATGTTTTGGCAGTGTTTAGTACTCTCTGTCCTCCTCTCAGGGTGTTTGTGTTTTGTAGATTAGTACTCTGGAGATCTTGAACCCAGAGGACCAGGGTGCGCTGTTGAGCGATGATGAGATCTTCTCAAGCAGACAGACTGCGAAACACACCTGCATGGCGCTGCGCAGGTATTTTGAGGCTCACCTGGGCATTAAAGTGGAGCAGGTCAAACAATCACTGCAGCGTACAGAGGGAGGAGCGCTGATTCACCCGCAGCCGTATTACAAGGTACATCTGTTTACATCCTTACCATCTGCAGTATATTTAAACCCTGGAAATGTTGCGTATGGTTTGTTGAATTAAATGTACTTTGTGGTTTGTGTGGTTGAAGTCTTGCCAGTTTGTGGAAAGGCAAAGCCCTGCTTAGTAAGCTAAAAATGGGATGTACTGTATCTGTGAGAGTGCTTGGTTGTAGGTAGGTTTGCGATGTGTTATTTTTTTCTTTCTCTGTTCAAATGTTTGTAGGCTTGCTCTTACACACATGAGCAGGTGGTAGAGATGGTGGAGTTCCTGATTGAGTTTGGTCCAGCGCGTTTGTACTGGGAGCCTGCCGAGGTCTTCCACAAACTGTCCTGTGTGCAGCTGCTTCTGCAGCTCATTTCTATCGCCTGCGACTGGAGAACATACTACGGCAGGTGAGGATCTCCGGGTGTGCGGGCGACACATGACCGCGAGTCTTGCAAAGTTTCTCTGGTGCAAAAACTTATTTTATTTGATATTTTGCTGGAAACATGCAGATGGCAGGCAGTAATTCCTATATAGGTTTATTTCAAATTTAGCAAATTTGCTAAATGCCTGCCTATGGTCTTTTATTGCAAAATAAACAACAAAGATTAAGATTTTACACACCATATTGACTTTTCTGTTCTGTTTTACCAACTGAAATAGTTCCAACTTCCAAACAAGGATCACAGCAGAAGTATTGTGCAATCTCCAAGCAGCACTGAAAGATTCAGCGTTTTGAACGAATCAGTTAATTGAATGATTCAGTGACTCACTCATTAAAGAGCAGGTCATATGGTATTTTAAAGTGTCCTAATAAAGGCATCTAAGGTCAGAAAACATTGTAATTTTCTCAGAATATAATCTTTGGATGATATTATGCACTGTAGATAATGATAACTTCAAACTCTCTGCAGTTTTTCTCTGAGAAACTCCTTTCTGATATTAATCCACTATTTTTCGCCGCAGCATTGGGGGAATTGGTGATCCTCTGCCCATCTTGACTTCTGAGAGACACTGCCACTCTGAGAGGCTCTTTTTATACCCAATCATGTTCCCAATTGACCTAATAAGTTGCAAATTGGTCCTTCATTATATGTACATTTAACTTTTTCGGCCTCTTATTGCCCCTTGTCCCAACTTTTTTGGAATGTGTAGCTCTCATGAAATCCAAAATGAGCCAATGTTTGGCATGACATTTCAAAATGTCTCACTTTCAACAATTGATGTTATCTATATTCTATTGTGAATAAAATATACGTTTATGAGATTTGTAAATTATTCCATTCCTTTTTTACTCACAATTTGTACAGTGTCCCAACTTTTTTGTAATTGGGTTTGTATATTCAAAATTGTATTTAAAACCTCACTTTCAAAGCATCATTTATTGTAGTTGTAATTGTGCAATGGAAATAATTTCGTTTGTTTGGTGTAAAGAAAAAGTGCTAAGGGTACTTATTTTTTGGGGGGTAATGTGTGTTTCAGGGCTGACACAGTGAGGTACGCTTTGGATATCTTGAGCATTTTGACAGTCATTCCTAAAACGCAGCTGCTGTTGTCAGAGAACGTTGCTGTACTGGATGAGAATGGCTCAACCATCTCCACTGTTGGTGAGAATCTGCTTCCACCTAAACAGACTGTTATGCTAGAGTTAGTTTAACCTTACCATGTTTATAATGATCTCCCTGAATAAGATTGTCTAGTTTAATGGCATTTGAAAACAGTGTGCTTAACCCCTGGTCGTTATCTGTTTCAATCTTGCTTTTAAATGAAGCAGTGTTTCATAAGTCCTGGTGTATTTCAGGCTCGTTTATAATTAAAAGTCCCACATTATGCATAAAATATTTTAGTATATTGATTACACTATATCTGGCACTTAATTCAATACAAGCTCTCGTAGCTTCTGTCTGCCTTAATATGAAGTAATTTAACACATTCATTATAGAATAATAATGTGCTTTTTGCCTTTCTTTAAATGCATTATCGTATCATCAAAATCCAATATCTGTTGACCTCTAGTTCTAGTACTGGTACACAGTACTAGAGTATCAGTACAGATGTATGTAGTGAATAAAACAGACTTGAAGGTACCCTGATGAGCAGTTGAATGTGTGCTCCTCTCTGTTCATTTAAATAACAATGTATGCATCACTTTAAGGTTGTTTGAAACCTGTGCAGATACCCTCTGTAAGAGCATGTTTGTGTTCTGCAGGTATGAGCATCGTGCTGGTCGTTGCAGAGGGTGAAGTATTTGTAAGTGACGCAGAAATCCAGAAGTCGGCTCTGCAGGTGATCATAAACTGCGTCTGCGCTCCAGACAAACGTGTCTCTATCATCGGCAAGTTCATCTCGGGCACCCCGCGTCGCCGTCTGCCGCAGACCCACCGCGCCAGCGAGAGCGTCCTGGCCAAGATGTGGAACGTGGTTCAGTCCAACAATGGCATTAAAGTCCTGCTGTCCCTGCTCACCATCAAGATGCCCATCACCGATGCCGATCAGATTCGTGCTCTGGCGTGCAAAGCTTTAGTTGGGTTAGCACGTAGCGCCGCGGTACGACAGATCATCAGCAAGCTTCCGCTGTTCAGCAGCGGACAGATCCAGCAGCTGATGAAAGAGCCTGTGCTTCAGGACAAGCGCAGCGAGCATGTGCGCTTCTGCAAGTATGCAGCAGAACTCATAGAGCGAGTGTCTGGAAAGCCGTTGTTGATCGGCACAGATGTGTCCCTGGCGCGGCTGCAGCGGGCTAGCGTCGTGGCACAGTCACGCATTTCGTTTCCAGAGAAGGAGCTTCTGTTGCTTATTCGGAATCATCTTTTATCTAAAGGACTCACGGACACAGCGACAGCACTGACGAAAGAGGCCGAGCTGCCCATGGGGCTGCATGCTCTGGCTCACGCTAGCGTGCCACCGTTCACTCCTGTTTCTGTCGCGACGCCTCCTTCTCCTGCCGCTGGCATCCCACGGACTCCCCGGCTCACTAACGGAGTCACGGCCCGTCTGGGAGGCCACACCCCCCACGCGCTTCCTCATCACCAGCCCCGCCCCTCCACCTCACAGGCTCCGCCCCCTGCACCACCTGTAGTTTCCCACCACAGTAATGGCTCTCCGCTCATCGGACGCATCGTGTTCTCGCGGGAGCGGCCATCACCCTGTGCAGCTGCAGGAGGGAAGAAGCCAAAAGTACTGAGGCAGAAATCAGATCATGGTGCTTTCAGCCAGAGTCCAGCCATGAAAAAGCAGCTGGACAGACACCTGCCTTCTCCACCTTCTCTAGACAGGTGTGCTTCCCTTCGTTCAGACTGGGTTTATAACCATATGCTATCATAAACACAATCTGCTTAAAGTGTTAACCCGAAAATTAAACTTTTTTTTTTTTTTTTTTTTTTTTTTAAACACGCATAAAGTTATTTTTAATATCATCACATCACTTTGTCCCTCCGTTGAAAGTTCATGCATCCAAAACATTGAAAAACTTAGTAACCCATATGAATCGCTTCGTTTAATCCAGGTCTTCTGAAAAAAACAAGGAGATCAGTTCATATGAGGAGCAGATTTAATTTAGCCTTTTATTATTTGAATGCATGGAGCACATCAAGTATGGTAAATGATTCTCACACACGTAAGAAACCATAAGAAGAACAAAAAGTTTTTTTTTTTAACGTAAATAAGTAATTTTTCTTATCAGCAGTATGTTACTGAACAGCGACTCTATCAGTATAATTTGTTGATCTTGAATGAAAACACGTCATGAACGGTTGGCACTACTATTCCAGAACACTAGAAGCATGTGTAAAATGATTGTCAGAACATGTTTCCATATCATCATAAATGTATGATGTGTTGTTGTTTGCAGTATCATAACCGAGTATTTACGGGAGCAGCACGCCCGCTGCAAGAACCCCGTGACGACATGTCCTCCCTTCAGCCTCTTCACACCGCATCAGTGCCCAGAGTCCAAGCAGAGACGCCAGGCTCCCACCAACTTCACTCCTCGCCACACACGCAGGGTCGTCTACCCCAAATACGGCGGGGTTGATGGAGGCTGTTTTGACCGGCATCTCATCTTCAGCAGGTACAGTTAAAGGCAGAACTGTGAGTTCAGATGTGATATGCTTTGATATATTTCACTGAATATGTGAAAATATGGGTAACACTGTAGTAACAAGTCAGTAGCCAAGAACAGAACTTCCCTGTGCGCATTGTCTGTAGGGCTTGTGAAAAAATCTTTTTCGATTTTTAAGACATAAGTGTTCCTTGAATCGATTGTAAAATCGATTTTCCATGTCTAAAAAAAAAGACGTTTCCTTTTTCAACGTCAAATAACGGACGAACATAAAGAGAGCGCTGGAAACACACAAGTCAGCAATATTTCTTATTTATTGGCATGAAGTTTCGTGCAAAATAACAAACAGCAACAGGAGTGCAACATTCTCGAAAAAATATATATGCAGAGGTGACGGCAGCCATAACATAAACGAAAAACATCACTGCAGGCTTCAACCCGGCTGCATTTATGATTTAGGCAATTCAAAACTCTCCAAGATTATTTTAAATAATGATTCAATCCATTTAAAATCAACTGTTCAAAAACTGAAACTTTAAATGGACTTGAGAACAGGCCACGTGTGTTTTTTATTGAACGTAACCGCACTAGGCAGGGATAATGAAATGCGCAAAAAGGCTAGACCCATTACAAATTTATTGGACAGGAAAACAAGTCGATCAACATTTTCTGGGTCCAGAGCAGAGTGTTTTTTATTCACTATATGTCCAGCTGTAGAGAAGACCGCACTGATGTCCCAGGGACACTCAGGTACAGCTGCGCAAGGTGGGGGTATTACTGCCAATTCTCCACCACAAAAGCCGGTCGCTGTCAGCTGGCAATGGTCCTTTTCATAACTCAGAATCTCCTGTAACTAGATGCGCGAATGAGGCGAATTCACATCTAGCGCGACGCGAGACCTCCAGACGCACGTAAACGCATCTTCACATTGACTTAACATTGAAATCATTCGCGCCAGACGCTCTATTCGCGTTTGGTATGAACGCTTTCGACGTCACTGGGTCTTATAGGCGCGTAAAATTGCTGGTATTTTCTGTCTAGCTTTTGCAACGCCTACTGCACTTTCGGAATTCTTTATTTTCTTTTTCTGCTTTTTTGTGAGTTTTGTTACATCTGTATTTTTTTATTATTTTAAAATTATTAGTGTACATATTTGGTTAAAATCGATTCCCTATTTTCAATTTCGAAACTTTTTTTGGTTGGTCCGATCGATTGTGCAATCGATTTTCGAACTAAAAGTGACAGCCCTAATTGTCTGTTATTTTCCCCATCTTGAGTATGTCTTGTTAATCGAGTGCTGTGTGTGATCCTGTGTCCAGGTTCCGGCCGATCTCGGTGTTCAGGGAGGCTGAGGAGGATGAGAGTGGCTTCATGTGTTGTGCGTTCTCAGCGCGAGAGCGTTTCCTGATGCTGGGCACGTGTACTGGGCAGCTCAAACTCTACAATGTGTTCAGTGGACAGGAGGAAGCCAGCTACAGCTGCCACAGCTCCGCCATCACACACCTGGAGCCCTCCAGAGTAAACACACACTGATTCAGCCTAATATTGCATGAGAATCTGGGGATTTTATAGCAGGCAGTCTGTAGTGGTGTTTGATGCATCGAATGCTTTGTCAGTTTAAGAGATGGATGCACATCTGATGATGTTGTTGTAATTGAATGTGAAGAGCGCTGCTCTGACCCTCCTCAGCACTGGTAATTGTGCTGATGTTTTGTTTCTCTGTGTCAGGACGGCTCCCTGTTGTTGACATCCGCTTCCTGGAGTTATCCCTTGTCAGCGCTGTGGGGAATGAAGTCTGTATTCATCATGAAGTGAGTCCACTCACTCATAATCAGTTCACTAATTGTTAAAAACGTTCTTTTCTTTTCTTTTTTAAGTTGAACTCATTTATTTGTAGGCATTCATTCCTGGACGATCATTATGTGGAGTTCAGCAAACTCTCTCAGGACAGAGTCATAGGAACAAAAGAACACATCGCACATGCAAGTCACCTTTTTAACCATTACCTTTAACACTTGCCTTTCATTCATGAGTTAAGACACAGGTTTTTAACACGCTGACCTCTGCATATAGGCATGTTAATTAAATAGCATTTAGTCATTTAGCAGATGCTTTTATCTAAAGCGACTTACAAATGAGGACAATGGAAGCAATCAAAATCAACAAAAGAGCATAATAACATGAAAATAAATGAAAAATCATATAATTATAATCTAATAATAAATACATTATAATTCATTTAATAAATGAATAAAAATAATAATGAAAATAACATGAAGCATGCAATTTTTATGATACTTTTTTGTTAAAAATTATCAACACCCTGCATGGTATATGTAACTTTGACCGCAGTATGTGATCAAAATCTAGTCTTTCTCATGCATCTCTGTGTATTTCTGCAGATATATGACATCCAGTCTGGACAGAAGCTCCTGACCCTCAATAACCCTGACCTAGCCAACAACTACAAGCGCAACTGTGCCACGTTTAACCCCACGGACGACCTGGTCCTGAACGACGGTGTCATGTGGGATGTCCGCACCTCTCAGGCCATCCATAAGTTTGACAAGTTCAACATGAACATCAGCGGTGTTTTCCATCCCAATGGTTTAGAGGTCATCATCAACACAGAGATCGTATCCTTCTCTGCTCCGCAAACCACTGACGGGGGCTTGTTTTCCTGATATTGTGTTTCCTTCTGTTGTTGTTAATGAGGTTTTAGTTAACTAGTTGGTTAATTACTAGTTGATTATTTAATGCTGGGTGGGTGAACCTCTTCTTGAAGGGGTTTGCTTTAACTGGAGCTCCAGTGGGATTTGAGGACGTTTCATCTTCTTCACACAGTACCAGCGCTTGATCAGTGTAGGATTGTCTTCAACAACAATGGAACTGTCATTTATGGAGGTGAGACGCGCACACAATGCATTCAGATCATTTCTTTTTCCTTTTATTCTCTCATTTTGTTTATACTATTACGCTTTGCATTAATTTAAATGACATCCATCTACACTCCATGCTCCATAATGACAAAGCAGAAACAAAGATTTGTGATAACTTTGCAAACAAACAAAGTATTCATAAGTATTCAGACCCTTAACTTCGACAGCCTTGATTATTTTTGAGCTTCTTTTGCAATCTTGGATTTGGGGATATTTCTGCCATTGGTCTCTGCAGATCGTCTCAAACCCTTGTCCGGTTGGGTGGGGAAGGTCTGTGGACATTTTCAGGACTTGTTTGTCTTAGTTTGAGTCTGGTTGTTCTCCCAGCTCCACATCAGACGTCTTGATCTTAACCAGACCATTCCTGGTCACCTCTTATCTTATCAAGGGCCTTTTTGCCAATCACTCAAAGTGTTTGCATGCTGGAGGAGAAGCACCATGCCATGCCTCAAATACCAATTCATTGTTTTCAATGAATGATGAATGCACTGATCTTTGGTCTGACTTGCTCTTCACAGTGCTTTATTCTGCAAAATTGCATGCTCTCTTGCTTTTAATGAAATGCCTGTTATGTGTGGAGGTATTAAATATTTGATTGATGTTCTGGAGTGTGTTGTAGCCATGTTGCAGGCTGATGATGAGGATGATATGATGGAGCAGCAGATGAAGAGTCCATTCGGCTCGTCCTTCAGGACCTTTGATGCCACTGATTATAAACCCATCGGTATGACTGTATTTCTATCTTCATTCTCTGTAAAAGCTGCAAATATTAAGTATCTAAAAGTCTGTCTCTCTCTCTCTATAAAATAAGCAGATAGATGCTTCCTGTAAGATATGCCCTTACTGTAAACCAACTGAGAGACCAATATTAAACTGGTGTGATTAGTAGCACGTCACATGCTGTCCAAAGAGATCACTTGATGGAAAATGTTTCTGTAATGAGCTGATGAAGATCTTGATGATGGTCTGCTTGCTTTTTCAGCCACCATTGATGTGAAGAGGAACATTTTTGACCTGTGCACAGACACTAAAGACTGCTATCTGGCTGTCATTGAGGTATGCTGTGCTTTCTAAATATCTCAATATTACCTCAAGTTCAACAAAAGTGAACAAAATTGTCTTTACAGAACAAAATTCTTTGAAGCTACAATTCTACACTTCACTGAACTCTACATCCATGCCATATTTATCTTGTATGACAGCAAAAACTCTGTTTGGTGTTCAATGTGAATGTGTGTAACAGAATCAGGACTCAATAAATATGGACACTGTGTGTCGGCTGTATGAAGTCGGTCGCCAGAGACTCGCTGAGGAGGAAGAGGATGAGGAGGATCAGGTGAGACTGATGCAAACAGCATTTATGTAAGAAATGTAGCTGTCTGTGTGTATGGGGGAAGTTTTTGCAACAATGAGCCATTCTGTGAATTCTGACAGTTTCTGTGATTGTAGCCGACTCACATCACACGGGTGGCATAATTTACTGAATTATTAACTCATTTATTGACTGAACACAACTGTAAGACCAGTCAGTTCAGTGTAGCTTAAATAGTTCTAGGACTCGTGTTCTGATATTTGTAATAAGAGAATATACTGACCTTCGCGATCAATGGTGGTTCTGCCTCATGAAAAACAATCTGTAGGTTTAAAATACAGGGTTTGGGTTTTACAGAAGTGACAAAAGTGGTTACCATCTCTTGACAATAAATGAACAAAAATGTTCAAGTCACATTTATTTATATAGTTGATGTATTGTATACAGTGCAGATCAGTTCAAAGCAGCACATTGATTTATATTAATTCAGTAAGGCAGTATAATCATTTATGAAAGCTATAAAGCTATAAAGGGATTGTTCAGAGGGTACAGGTGCTACACAGCTAGCATCCGTGTGACTGGCTCTGACACGGTTCACACTTTATAGATTTTCTGGAGGTCAGGAATGAGTAGGGTTTTCACTTTCGTGAAAAAATCATTTTTGATTTTTAAGACATAAGTGTTCATTGAATCGATTGTAAAATCGATTTTCCATGTCTAAAAAAAAAAGACGTTTCCCTTTTCAACGCCAAATAACAGACGAACATAAAGAGAGCGCTGGAAACACACAAGTCAGCAATATTTCTTATTTATTGGCATGAAGTTTCGTGCAGAATAACAAACAGCAACAGGAGTGCAACATTCTCGAAAAAATATATATGCAGAGGTGACGGCAGCCATAACATAAACGAAAAACATCACTGCAGGCTTCAACCCGGCTGCATTTATGATTTAGGCAATTCAAAACTCTCCAAGATTATTTTAAATAATGATTCAATCCATTTAAAATCAACTGTTCAAAAACTGAAACTTTAAATTAATTGAAGTTGAGAACAGGCCACGTGTGTAGGGCTGCACCGATCACGATCGGCCGATCGTTAATGCGCATCTCATCAGTAAAGCCGGTTCTCTAATCAACGGTAAATTCCCTCAGGTGCGTGATTTCACTTAGAGCAGCTGTTACTACACAGAGCTGTTGTTAACTGACTAGCTGCGCAAATAAATGCTGATAATGAACGTGGATTTGCGCAGCTTGTTAACAACAGCTCTGTGTAGTAACAGCTGTATGGGATGAAATTAGACTCAATATGATCAATAGATGCATGCAAAAATATCAATGTACTACATCAATTTTATACATGTATTTTACGATCCACAAACAAATGACTTTCAATTTGATTCGGGATTAAATGATTGTGCAGCGATTTGTACATATACAGACATGTTTACGAATAAAAATGTTCTGTTCTGCATTAATATATCAAACTGCTCGTGCAAAAAGGATTCCATGCATACGTGGATCAGGTGACACGCGTGCATTAATTGACATCTAGTTCGAGTCGATCTTGTTCGGTTCATTTGGATTTTGAGACTTCATTTTCGCAGTTTTCAGCATTTCACGTCCCACACACACACAACTACTAAGGAACAAGACCCTGTGCAATTCATGAACGTGTACACGATTTGAAAAGTTTGGGAATGTGCGTCACTACACTGAAACAAATGCTTTTCAACCGGTGTCTGCAGAGTTAAGATTTACATTAATGTTAGGGATGTCCCGATCAGGTTTTTTTGTCCTCGAGTCAGAGTCATTTGATTTTGAGTATCTGCCGATACCGAGTACCGATCCGATACTTCTATAATACATAAAAAAAGAATAAAGAAGAGCGAAAAAAAAGATCCAGGATCTTCAATAAATTACATTTTGAAATATATTCAAATATAAAACAGCTATTTTAAATAGGCTAGTAAAAATATTTCAAAATCTTACTGTTTTGCTGTACTCTGGATCAAATAAATGCAGGCTTGGTGAATAGAAGGGACTTCTTAAAAAAAAAAAACATTAACAAGCTTTACTGTTCAAAAACTTCTGACTGGTAGTATAGGCAACTTTATTTTTTCTCTTATTTTCTAGCTTTTAATTGGCTTAGAAATCTATAAATGCTGGACAATAACAAATAATAATGATTTGTTTATATACTACAAACGCTGTTTATCACATAATAATGCAGAATAGTTTCTATACTGTAATAAATACTATGTCAATCAGCACTGCATTGTTCATACTTTACTTATCACCTGCTGGAGATGACTTGAAGAACAATTTATTGTCTTGTTCGTATATTAATGTCTTCGTGTTTGCATAAGTTTCTGTTTTCCTGTGCGCACCACAGCATAGCTGGACGCTTTTGTCCATATTAGGAATTTCCTGATATCAGCGCGAGAGCGCGCTCCGGCTTCGAGTATGAATGAAACACACACTGCATGAGAGTTTAGCGCTCTGTGATGTTCATCTCGCTGTATCCTGAGTCCGAATGAAATATCAGGTCATGCGCAAACTATCATGTCTCTTTGAGTTTGAATCTATATTTATTCACACCAGCTCTTGAAAACAAAGTGATGTCATGCCGCACGCGTTGCTGTTTCTGTGTGGAGTCAAAAGGGTCTAACTCTGTGCCACCGCATAACAATAGATGTGTTAAAAATTAATGAGAATATATATATATCCGAGTCCTGATCGGGAGGTAACGTCCGATTCCGATCGAGTCTGAAACCACGTGATCGGATCTGGACATCCCTAATTAATGTGCAGCATTTTGTTCAAATAGAGACGTATTTGTGAATACAAACATTAGTTTGTATTAAAAATTATCATAATTTGTGCATGTAGGGATTAAAATGTGCGTTTGTGGATCAGGCGACGTGTGCGCATTCATCAGTGTCTCTTCTGAGTCAATTCTATTTGATTCATTTGAATTTTGAGCCTTTCCCAATCCACACACACACAGCTCGCGATCCACGCACAGCTGAGCCACAGAGAAACATGACCACTAGATGGCGCTTCAGCCCCACTCACGTGCGCATTCAATTGTGTACAGCTTTATGAATGTTACATTGGGTTTTCTTTGTTTCTTTTTGGTTTGGCTATTCTCCTCTGCCCGTAGAAATACAATAAAGATGTTTTATTGAACTTGTTCTATCTTAACTTGTCTTAAGACACAGAATAGCTTATATTAATTTGGCCAAACAAGAACTTCGTGACATAGCCTACCATGTTTTTATGTAATTCAACAGCACGCTGTCAGTTTATTCCTTCCTTGTATTATTATTATTATTATTATTACTGTTATTGTTATTATTAAAAGTGCTATTATAATCGCTCATTTAAGCCATCAGTGATCGCACATTTATAGTTAATTATAACGAGTGTTTTATAGGCTATCTACTATTCCGCGTTCAAGCGGATCGCATAAATAGCTAGAACATTTTATATAGGCTACTTATTACTGAACTATTTTCTGAGTCAGTGTCGGCTGAAAAGATGAAGTTGACTGATGAACGACTTTATTCTCTATATTTAATTATTTTTATTATGAATATTTTATTTCTACATTTTTCTGGATATAATATAATATATATATATATAATTATATTAATCAATATAATCTTCTTCCTTACTCACTCATTTGGCACGAATACAAATGTTTCCATTTCACGATGTTGGCTACTTGAATTTGAATGCTACATACTATTATATATTTCATATAAATTCATGATCTTCTTCACATGAAACAAATTGTCCTCTTCATGTGCTTGACCCGAGCTCAGGCTGAACGAAAAAAAAAAAAACATGGTAGGCTATGTCACGAAGTTTTTGTTTGGCCAAATTAATATAAGCTATTCTGTGTCTTAAGACAAGTTAAGATAGAACAAGTTCAATAAAACATCTTTATTGTATTTCTACGGGCAGAGGAGAATAGCCAAACCAAAAAGAAACAAAGAAAACCCAATGTAACATTCATAAAGCTGTACACAATTGAATGCGCACGTGAGTGGGGCTGAAGCGCCATCTAGTGGTCATGTTTCTCTGTGGCTCAGCTGTGCGTGGATCGCGAGCCGTGTGTGTGTGGATTGGATGAATCCAATTGGATGAATGAAGTCTCAAAATCCAAATGAACCGAACAAGATCGACTCGAACTAGAGGTCAATTAATGCACGCGTGTCACCTGATCCACGTATGCATGGAATCCTTTTTGCACGAGCAGTTTGATATATTAATGCAGAACAGAACATTTTTATTCGTAAACATGTCTGTATATGTACAAATCGCTGCACAATCATTTAATCCCGAATCAAATTGAAAGTCATTTGTTTGTGGATCGTAAAATACATGTATAAAATTGATGTAGTACATTGATATTTTTGCATGCATCTATTGATCATATTGAGTCTAATTTCATCCCATACAGCTGTTACTACACAGAGCTGTTGTTAACAAGCTGCGCAAATCCACGTTCATTATCAGCATTTATTTGCGCAGCTAGTCAGTTAACAACAGCTCTGTGTAGTAACAGCTGCTCTAAGTGAAATCACGCACCTGAGGGAATTTACCGTTGATTAGAGAACCGGCTTTACTGATGAGATGCGCATTAACGATCGGCCGATCGTGATCGGTGCAGCCCTACTTGTGTGTTTTTTATTGAACGTAACCGCACTAGGCAGGCATAATGAAATGCGCAAAAAGGCTAGGGCCTTTACAAATGTATTGGACAGGAAAACAAGTCGATCAACATTTTCGGGGTCCAGAGCAGAGCGTTTTTTATTCACTAACTTATATGTCCTGCTGTTGAGAAGATGTGCTCCTATCCCAGGGACACTCAGGTACTTCATTGCCAGCTGTGCAAGGTGGGGGTATTACTGCCAATCTTCCACCACAAAAGCTGGCTCCTTATCATAACTCATCATCTCCTGTAAGAGGTCGCTTTCGACGACACTGGGTCTTATAGGCGAGTAAAATTGCTGGTATTTTTCTGTCTAGCTTTTGCAACGCCTACATGAACTTTCAGATTTCTTTATTTTCTTTTTCTGCTTTTTTGTGAGTTTTGTTACATCTATATTTTTTAATTGTTTAATTCTTTTAAAATTAATAGTGTATATATTTGGTTAAAATCGATTCCCTATTTTCATTTTCGAAACTTTTTTTTGGTTGGTCCGATCGATTGTGCAATCGATTTTCGAACGAAAAGTGCCTTAGGAATGAGTTTCAGTTCTTCTACTCTTGGTCACTGTAAACTTGATCATAAAACGTTTGTTTGACTCAGGAGGAGGATGATCAGGATGATGAAGATGACGATGACTCTGATGATGACATAGATGACATCGATACAGACCCACTGCTGGCAGAGCTGGAGAACGAGAATAACGGAGAGGAAGAGGAGGATGGCGAGCAGGATTTCTCTCCATCTGATGATGAGGAGGTGGCTCGCCTGCTGGATGAAGAGGCAGATGATGATGATGACGATGACGATGATGATGATGACGACGACGATGATGACGATGATGATGAGGATTCTGATGACAATGAGCGAGATGTGGAGCTTGTTCTAGACAACAGTGAGTTGTTTGACAACATGCACACACCACACATACATAGAAAAGTGAAAAGTTTGATGCTTTAATGAAACCTAACAGTCTAATATTTTGGTAAATGCTCTTCATTTATTGTGAGCTGTGGTCTGTCACCACATCAGAGAGTATATTCGGTATGAATACGTGTACCGTCACACCTGTAGCATACATATATCATACACCGTGCCGGATCTCCAGCATACAGCGTTTGGCTGCGGAAAAAAAAAAAATCCTATATTTAAACCGGACTATAAGTCGCACTTTTTTTTCATAGTTTGGCTGGTCCTGCGACTTATAGTCAGGTGCGACTTATTTATCAAAATAAATTTGACATGAACCAAGAGAAATCATTACCGTCTAAAGCCGCAAGAGGGTGCAATTGGAGATGGTAATGTTTTCTTTTGGTTCTGAATAAATGTGACTTATAGTCCAGTGCGACTTATGTTTTTTCCTCATCATGATGTATTTTTAGACTGATGCGACTTATACTCAGGAGCGACTTATAGTCCAAAAAACACGGTAATTGATATCACTTTCAAGTCCATGAGTTTGCTTACCAATGGTATGAGAGGAGCACAGCTTTCACTCTCAACCAAACTAACATTATTAGCCGATCAGAATATTTTGCTCTTATAAACACGAGACACATAATAGTATCCAATCCCTGATGAATGAAGAAACATGACAAAAAGCTGCGAGGCTCGAATGGTCAAAGATGTCCATCTAATGCATATTTATACAGGAAAACTTTGTAAACCGCTCAGAGTAATCATGTCATCTCCATAAGAATGATATGATCGCCACAACAAATTTACCTGGATATTTGGAAAGGTCCTGTTCCCCCATGATCTGTTGATGGTAACTTGCATTCATTTTGAATTGCTTAACATTCATCAGTGTGCATTATCTCACTAGATTTGTGAACGTAAATCATTTATAGACCTTTGCCAACACAGGAGAATACATCAGCCTAGGTCTAAATATGCCAAGTATTGTACATCACAATTTCAAAATAAAAGTTTGAGTTTGCATGTGGCCAAATATTAAAACTTTATGGATTTAAACATCATTTCATAATGCTGTAAAGAGAAACGTCACCAGGCTGTTGGCGCCATCTGCAGGTATTTGTTATAATACATAATGTACTTAAATTGGTTATGTTCCTATTATGTATAGAAGTAATATTATTTTAACAGTGTTGTTCAATAAAACCATGTAATTACTTGCTTTTGATATTTTATTTAAGCCAATTATTATTGCCTCATCATTAATTTATATATAAATAGTCATACTAAAGCACTTTTTTCACTTAGGTCTGTTTGTGTTACTAAAAACGTTGTCAAAATAATCTGTAGATTACTCGATTACCAAAATAATCATTAGTTACATCCCTAGATTAGTTAAAACATTTCTAAATACAACGGCATTGTTTTAATTTTTGTAATTAAAAGACAAATATTTTGTCATTTAAAAATTTTTAAAAGTAGTATTAAATATTGTTTTGTTCTAGTGAGCCAAGTATCAGTATTTTGTCTCATCTCATGAGCTAAGTATATTATCACACCCCTACTCAGCATTTTCCAAGTGTATGATACAGCTTTCATTCTTCACTTCAACCATATATTCATGAAAAAGAAAATCCGTTTGAATAAAGAAAGCAATAACTTTGCCATAGTATCCTTTCAAATGTTAAAGTTGTCACAGTCATGTGCAGGGGCGTAGCACCAAATTTTGGGCCCTGGGTACAAACCATCTTGCTGGGCCCCCAATACCATAGTGATACCAATGGGTAAGGTATTGCATTTTTATCATAAAAACACTTAAAATGTAAACAAAATAGGCCACACTCTGATTAATATATTTTTGTTTTATTGTCGAAAGTACTACTTACTGAGATGACAAAAGGTCTAGCAGGTCCAAACCTGGACTAAATCAAATATACTGTAAAGCAGTTCTGAAAATGACCATACCAAATGAGAAAAACTTTGGTCTGAAACACAAACTAAGTCAGTTTTTACTAAATGCCCATTGACGGGTCTTTGCATGCGCAAATTTGCTGATCAGGTCTTTAAAGTCCAGTTTTTTGGCCAACTGACTTTCTACAGAGAGTATGGCAAGGCTGTTCAGTCTATCCTGGGACATTGTTGATCTTAAATAGTTCTTTACAAGTTTAAGTTTACTGAAAGCACGTTCCCCTCCAGCAACAGTCACTGGTAGTGTACAAAAGATCCTCAAGCCAATGCAAACATCTCCAAAAATGCTTTCTAGCTGCATTTTGTATATGGCATTCACCATGAATTGCTTTTAAATGAAGCATTTCATTTTCAAATTCTGCTGTAAGGTCTTTGTTGTATTTTTTTATTAGAGTTTGACACGAAATCTTCATCTGATCTTCTGTCATGTCAGTAATCTTGAGAAAAGCTGCAAATGTGTCACATACAGATGCTGTGGTCTGAAACCTTGAGGTCAAGTCACTTATAATAGAATCCAGTGCCACATAAAATATGTTATGTTTGAATGCTTGTTCTGCATTTTCTTCAGATGTATCCCCTTCTGTCTCATCATACATCCTTTTTCTTCTCTTCTTTCTTTTATCTTCACCTTTGAACTGAGTTGGGATCTCCATTGCCTGAGCAACCAGTGTGGCCTCACCAAGCAGGCTGTCCCATTCATTGCGAAGTGCTTGCATTTCCTCTTTTAAACTTGCGATGTTTGCAGCCTCCACATCCAGTGAAATATTTCCTGCTTGAAGAATAATATTTCGATTCTCAATGCACTGCAGAATCTTTACCCATACAGTGAGGAGAAGAACTGCATCAAACTTTGAAAAATAATCTTTAAGACCATTTGCCTCATATTTTGCCTCATTGGTCAGATTGCAGTTGGCAATTACACTGTCTAATGCTTCAATAATTGAAGGCAAATGAGTCGCCACAACTCGAACAGCCGCAATACGAGCACTCCAACGAGTCTCTGACAGACGATGAAGAGAGCAACCAGTTTTGTCTTTCAAAATTGCCCATCGTTCTGGACTGGCGCTGAAAAATGTGTACAGACAATTAATACATCCAAAAAAAGTCGAAACCTGAGGACAGGACTGCGCAGCATGTACTCCTACCAGATTGAGAGTGTGGGATGCACAAGGACTGTATGTTGCAACTGGGTTTTGTTGTAAAATCTGAGCCTGAACACCTTTCACTTTGCCTGACATATTCGCACCATTGTCATACCCTTGCCCTCGACAGTCTTCCAATGGTACGCCGCTGTCTTTCAACATGTCTAGGATCATTTGTGAAATTTCCTTGCCTGACTTTTTATTAAAGTCTTTGAACTGGAGGAATCTTTCTGTCATCTCCCAAACACCACTGTTTTTGTCTTGATGCACATATCTTAGTAGTAGCACATTTTGCTCTGTGTGAGATATGTCAGGTGTAGAGTCACAGATCACTGAGTAATAAATTACCTCTTCTCTTTCTGCAAGAATGCTGTTCAGAACTTTTTTGCCACATAGTTCAATGAACTCATTCTGTGTTTCAGGACTAAGGTAATGAGTTAGCCGTGATGCCTTCTTCTTTTCTCTTACTTTTTCAAGATGCTCATGTAAAATGGGGTCATAATGTGCTAACAACTCAAGAGTGCCGAGAAAATTTCCATTATGGACATTGTCTAGTTCCAGGGTTTTGCCTCTGAATGCAAGATTTCTTGAAGCCAAATGAATGGTCACATCCAAAAGCCTCTCCAATAATAATGTGTTCTTTTCAATTTCTGTCAGTATTTGTCGTTCAACGTGACTATCCACACCTCCTGCTGCCAATATGGAGTGCTGAAAACTTTTCCATTTTAAATAGCACTGCTTATGGGGGGCATGTGTCTCATGTTTTGGAAACTTTTCATACATTTTTTTCCATCTGACATTTGCTGTTTTAAGCCCATCTTTGCTATTTAGTGCACTTTTTGATGGTGTTTTCTACTCATGAGAGAAGAGCAGACATGGGATGCAGTATAGAGCTTTTGCACTTTCACTATATATAAGCCAATCTCTTCTGATTTTCTCACGGCCATTTGCGGACTTTACATACTGAAGGTAAGTTGGGAATGGTTTGCCCTCCATATCTTTAGGTGTGATATTTCCAATACCAGGTTTTGCTCCACCTTCACTGGCTAGCATTTAAACAATAGTTTTCCTGTGCTTATCAGTAAGAGTTGTTGGCCATAATCCTGGGTCCTCTGACAATCCCTCTCCAGTATCCCTAAGTCTCTCATTCTCTTCTCTTTCCTCTTCAGCTCTGTCCTCCTGCTCCTGACTACCTTCATCACATTCTTCACTTTCCCTCTGATCACTTATATCAACCTCATCTTCTATTTCTGCCTCTGCTACAAGAGGAAATAAGCAAAATGGGTACATTGTTATTGTACACATTTAAACTTTAAACTGTAATTAGTAATTACACTTTAAAGTTTAAATGTGTACAATAACAATGTACTAATTTTGCTTATTTCCTCTTAACACTTAATTACTAATTACTAAGTGTTAAAAAGCTCACCTTGTCTCACTGTCACTGCTTTCACCTAGCCATGATGAGGGGCCTGCTGCTGCAGGGTCTGACTCTGAAACTGAAATATATGGCTTCAAATGGTTGCTAAAATATCCTTTATTGTCACAATACCTTTTTTTTAAAGTGTAGGCTAAGTACAAGATAATTGATGATTATTTGTCTGTTTAAAATAAATGCAGACTAGACTATAGAATCACAGGGTAAACTAACCGCCAAACTAGACATTCAGTCTTTGAATTATGTTTTAAAATAAGTCATTTTTCAATCATTAAGATGTGCATTATTATACTGAGAACAATCCTGTACTTAATGTAAGAGCGTGTGCGAGCTAATTTGCATAACAATGCGGTAAAATAGGCGCTAACGATCTGTGTTTTCTCGGGTGTTAGATTTTGACAATGGAGGGAAATATACAGTGTTTTCATGTAAACTTCTGACTCTGAGAGTGGGGAGAACTGCAGCAGAAGAGGAGACAAGCGTTTAGGCAGCTGCCTGGAGTGGCAGTGTGTTGAGCTCCGTCTGCTTCTCACTCCCTGTTATTTACGTAAGGGATAATGTATAACGTTAGATTACATTATCCTCCGCTTCGTGTCGGGGTCCTGTTCAGCCTGTCGGGGTTGTTATTCGCTATAACGACCGCCTCTCTATACATTATCCCGCTTATTACATGGCTACCCACAAAATAAATAAATAATTTGCCACGAATTATTGATTTAAAAAGGAGTTTATTGATTTAAAAACAATTGTATTACTTCCGCCAAAGAAAATAGTCCGTTCCGCGTCCATAGCAACGCGCTGTTTTTCATGGCAACGGTCTGTTATACTTCGCAGCGGTCTGTTATCAAGAAATAACAGACCGCATTCTACATTGGAATTCAGCCAAGCCATGCAATAATCAGAAACATTGTTTGCTCGCTATGAAGGGTGTGATACTATAAAGTATTGGTATATTATTCATAAATGCAAACATAAATGTATGCTATTCTACCGGGAGTAGATATTTATGTTAAAACAATGTCAATGCTTGATGATGCATTTGGAGCTCACCTCTCTTTTCAAAAAAATTTGTGAGCAACTGCTTGCCCTCATTTGCCCTTCTCTCTTTATTCTGCTTCTCTTTTCGTTTTTGAGCCCCTGATTTTCCTTTCTTAAGGAGAGACATGACTCTTCACGGCTCACTCCAGCTCCTGTCTCATCAACTGATTCAATCACCGCGGGTCCGCAGCAGAAGCACCTGACCTGCGGGTCGTACCATTTGCATTGATTCGAGAGGGGTGTGGGGCCCTGCACAGCATGAAAATGACTTTTTTATACCAAACCAGCGCCTAACTACAAGTTTAGTTTTGCACAGGAACTTTTTTAGTTGTACATAAATGCTATACAAATGTTAGTGCATGTATATGTATGTATAGAAAACTGACTTCTAAGGCCCCCCCCCTGCCTCGGGCCCTGGGTACTCGGTACCCTTTACCCCCCCAGTCCGACGCCCCTGGTCATGTGTGCTTCCCCTTCCCTGGAAAAACGTCCAGGTGTTAACCGCTGATGACTGAACATCTCAGGCCTCATGTATTTGTTCATTCAGTGCGTCAACCGCAGAAAGACATCAATACAGCGTGGAAATATAATGTCACAGAGCATTTAATTTACCTCAGCAAGTCATCAGTGTCCACAACTCATTAGTTCACTAGAGAAATTAAGTCTAGAGAGGAGCATTTTGTGAAATGTTACACCATATACTCATTATATTTGACTAAACTTGTTCGTCTTAATTATTACATGTACAGTATGTTTAAATGAATCTGTTATGAAACATGCTATGACAGCCATTGTGTAATTGAATGTATTTTAACAAATAGCTTATAAATTGTATTATTTAGAAGTAAATTTAAAAACTGTATTATGTGCAATTTACACGTTTGCATACAATTGTATTTTTTTATTTTTTTTTTGAGTGTCCAGGGATTCTCCGCCATGATTCTCGGCACCATCAAATTAAAACTGCGGTCATGCATACCATTGTTCTATGAAAAATTAATGAGCTAAATTAAGTCATTGCAATGGTCATGTGTGCGATCAGATCAGAAGTTTGTGTGTGAGGGCAAAAGTCGTGTTGGCGTTGTTCATGTGAATTGGCTGTGTTGACCAACAGAAAAGCTGTCTGTGTGAGCTGCTCTTTATACATCTCATCGCTAATGACCGTGAACGATGGGCCTGTTTTCATGTGAAATGTCGCTGAAATTTGATCTATTGGATGATAAAGGTGTGATTTTGTTAACAAAAACTGACCAAAAATGTTTGTCAAAGAGTTTTTCTCCTGGCGAAAACGAGGCGATGACAAGATGATATTCAGATAACAGACTAAATGAAAAAAAGACTAAAATGTAGTTTCACTACATAAACTATTTTTGATGAAAAAAGTGGAGCCAAAACATTTGGGACTGCTGTACAATACACTATTATGTGAGCGTTCATGTTTGTGGTTTTCAGATATCAAGAGCTCAAATCCCCCAATCAGAGCTTTTCTGTTAAACGGATACATACTCTGCCCAGCTTTTTGCTTTCACACGCGCTCGCTCGCTCTCTCTAAAAACCCCAACATATACATCAAATTAAGACGCCGAATGGTGCCGCCGGTGTGTGTACACTCATAGAGAATAATGTGTTCGAATTTTAAAGACGTGGCGCTGAGCTGCGCTTCTCATCTGGTGTGCGACCCCCTTAAAACCGAATTAAACATTGCTGACAAGATTAACTCTAATACAAACAGAAAAAGTTGTCATTGCTGATGATTGAAAAAGCCATGTGATATATTGCTAAACACTCCTGGGAATGCTTCCCTCAAAGCATTGTGGCTGAAAAGGTTTAGTTTTGTGGTTTGTCCGTCCTGATGAAGCAGATGAGTACAGTGCTATCGAAAGAATATTCATTCTTCACTTTTGGCCTCCAGCAGGTGATGATGGACACAGATTCTAATCGATTATCAAAGCAGACTTTGACAGTGACAGGTTATACAGTTAAAGCAGCTGTTTGCTATTGGCCATGACTAAATGTTTGTGTCGTGTAATTTCTTGCATGTTCTTTTTCTTTCATTACTGTCAGCTTTTTCTCCTGTGCTGTCTGAAATGTTGTTCTCTTATTCCTGTAGCAGACAGCTCTGATAACTCCGACCTGGAAGATGACATCATCCTTTCCCTGAACGAGTGATCCTTCCCAAAACCACAGTGGAAGTGTTCAACCAGTCTTGAAGCTCAGTGAGAAGATCTGAGAGTGTCAGGTTGTGGTGTGGATGGTCTACATACACGTGGCCCCGAAAATAACATGTATGGACTTGCTGGAAAATTGTAAACAAAACATAGTTTTATATAAGGACATCTCGCCTAAAACCAATGTAACTTGTCTGATGTTTGTTTTGGTAAAGTTCTTTCTACAGCGTTGCCCTCTTGGAACGTCTGACCATTTTTGAAGGTGTACTGATAGATTTCGAGTCTTTTCAACACTGTGGTTTGCCCGTCTTGCGTGTTTTCTTGTGTTGGTTGACCACTGTCTAGAGGAGTTCTGGGTAGCGCTGATCCACTGGATGCACTGTTTGCGTGTGCAGATGTGCATGTATGTCATTGACCTTTGACCTGCCCACCACTCCTCATCTGATCTCTTGAGTTTGATTCATCTGAAAATCTAGTTGCTTAGACATCTAGTTCATCCACCTTTGCTTTTTGAATGGTAGTTTTGTTAGCCATAGCTTCGGTTTAATTTTACAAGAAAGCTCTTTTAAGGCCCATTTTGTCAGCTGACTGATTGGATTGAAGATGTTGCACCACGTTTAATGAGCAATAATTTCAGTTGATGTCTAAATTCACATAAAGGACTAAAGGCCTGTGGTACCTCGGACCTGTGCTCAGATCTGCAGCGTTTGCTGCTCTTTTGGAGGAAGTAAACTGTTGCACTTTTAGTTGCACCCGTTTGCTTCTTAAACCTCATTTCATAAAAAGTTAAACATTTTTAAGCATCTGTGTACAGCCTCCATTTACTTTATGGTTGAATTTTTTGTTCATGCCTTTCCAAAATTAAAGATCTAAGGCAACATTATGTACAAAATGTATTAAAAATATTTTTACTATGAATGTTATTACAATAAACCAGAGTAAATTGTTACTGTTTTTTAGAGACATCCCTCTGATTACAAAGCTGTCACTGTCATCAAACTCGGTTCACCATGCATCTGAAAATACTACCTTTAAAACCTGTTTGCCTGATGTGGTTTTAACTTGTTTTAAGGTCCTTTTGGACTTAGTTTCTTCTCGCCTGTCGTATTAACAAACGTAGACATAGTCTGCATCACCTGATGGGGCACTCTTTAGCACAAGCAGAAAGGATCTCAGTTGCCATAACCAGTGACTCTCAAATCTGTCCTGGAGATCTTTGGATAATTTGTGTTTTCCCTCTTCCATCTCATCTGTTTCAACTCATGTGCAGCTCGAAATGGGCTTGAGTTTGGGGCTATACATGAAATTATTTGACACTTATATTTTCATTGTGACGTCAGATCATGCACTGTTATCTCCGCCTACTGGAAACCTTTTCAGGCTTCTGACTGGCCAACATGGCTTTACAGTTGATAATATCGCCACCTGTTGCCATGCTCTTGACAGTGCTTCATAGCATGCTTATGCGTTTTAATGTGGACTGAGAATTTTTTTAAAAACCGAAGTAGAAAATACCCATGTACATGTGGACATGGCCGAAGATTTATGAAACTGATGCTTTCCCCTGATTGTACTGGAGAAAGGTCCATCTGCTGACTCATATAATGAACTCCCCTCCATAAAGCCTACAGATGTTCAGATTCTTCCGCCTTAAAACTGATCGTGCAGACCAAACCGTAAGGCCTAGAGACTTGATAATTTGGAGAAAAGTCTTGTCAAAGTCTCGTCGCAATTGGCCACAGGGGGGCGGTACAATGAAAAAAAAAAAAGACATTTTTGGCCCTAACTTGTACACTGTTTGTGGTAGACATTATTGGGTCAACACGAACAAAAATGGAGTTAGAAGGATTTTCTCTACAAAGCATGTTTTTCCCGCAAAATTGAGTTATGTCTGAAACCTACTTTTGCGATCTAGTCCTAGGTTTTTTGCCTGATTGGAACCAAATCACTGCAGAAATATTCTATGGACACTGAATATCAATAATTATTGAAGAGTTTAGATTTCGATTTTCATTAAATGTCTATGCTAACATTATCCAAATGTTACTTAAGCTATAACTCTAGAACGGAAAGAGATATCTTTACCAAACTTGGTACACATGGATATGAGCTCAATCTTTGGTCAAATAAAAAAAAAAAAAAAAATTTGCAGCTCTGCCACTATAAGATGGAAAAAAAATTAAAAATGACTATAACTGTGCAACCGTTTGTCTGATTGACTTAAAATTTGGTATTTGGACAACTTTAAACCGGTCGTTTTGTAATGTTTTTTACATAGGGTACCCAAAGGCCTATAAATCCTTAAAGAAAGCCTACAATTTCTCAAAACTGTGCAAATAGATGCAAAATGTAATTCTAAACAAGCATGTATAATGTAAGCGAGATTAGGTAAAAAAAATATATATATACACAGTGTTGTATGAGAAATTGCAATTATACTCACTACTAATGAGCTCATTAAATGCACTAAAAGAGTACTGTTCATAGGTTTGATGGATTCATGCTTGGATATTATAAAATCACTGTTATAACTTAAAATAAAATCATATTTAGCCATAGCTTACCATTTTGTTCATATAGACATATTAGTTTTTACAATTATGCCCGATTATGATTACAGTGAAACCTGAAAATGACATCTAAACCCATAAAAAGAGAATACTTGAGAATACTTATAAGTATTGTCACCTATAGTTTGTCAACAATCCATATATGCAACAAAATGTGTGTGCATGTGTGTGTGTAAGCATGCTTATTGAGTATTAGCACTTTGGTAAATGACAACAGCATCAGTTTTAAAGGGAAATTGCCAATTATATCCAGAAGAAAAACTCAAAACTTCATTAAACTCGGGGAGCGTATTCGACAGATAATTCTAAACAAGCATGCAACATTTAATGTAAATTTGACCATAGGTGGCGCTTTAACAGTCATAACTGTTAAAAACCATCATATTTCTTTGGTAAATTACCTACATTTACCAGTAAGGCTATTTTAATAACTGATTTGTCTTGTGAGATGCCAATTCTTACAAAAATATATACAGTAAAGTAGTCCAGGGTATACCTCTTTTAAAAAAAAAAAAGACTTCTCAAACTCCAACTCCACACAGTGAGAATGAACGGTTCATTATGACAGATCATATGAGTTTATTTGCCTGAAACAAAACCATGTAGACGCCATTGGCCAGTGGCTCGTGCATTTTACCAACAGCACAATGGCAAGAATAATCACTCAACAAACCCTTGAATTTCGTAACATGGATGTCAGCACAACCTCAAGTCTGTTTCAGTTTATCAGTACTTCTGGGCTGTATTTATATCTCGGTACTGTCAGTGCAATGAGACAAAATAGACTCAGTAGACTAGTAAATTAGATTCCATGCTTTTTAGGCAGTTAACTAGAACACAAATCAGAAAAAAAGTCATTTTAGCGGTGTACAACTGAAATGTTACGGTATTACTGTCATGAACATTAGAGGGTAAAGACATCATTGTAGGCCCTAAAATGTTTTCCCCCCTCCCATAATTTCATAATGACATCACCGCATAATCTGCGACACTTATGCGTGTATGATGATTGAGGACATTTTTAAAACCGACTACAAGATCAAATCCCACATCAAAATTTAATTGCAAGCTGACCTATTCACGAAATTGAGTGCTTGTTACAAAAGAGACATTATTCTCGTACATTTATTTGAGCCAAGGGGAAAATGGCTTTGTTGTTTGTGAGCATGTTTTTTTTTACATCACATTAATAAAACATTTAACACCAATAAAAATACAATAAATTATTTTTATTATCAGTAATATAATCATTACAAAAATACAATTATATAATTATCTCTTTTAGGTCCGACCACTGCACAATAAATCATGGGTGAAAATCAAAAGCAGCTTTAAACACCAACCAGATTTCTATGAAAAAAGCTCAGCTGAAATGAAGGGTATGGAAAGACATTCCTTTTCACAGGTTCACTCTCCGTCAGTATCTGATGCTATGGGAACCTTATACCAAAATGCCATGCTATGAGAGACTGTCATGAAGCTAGCCTGTAACTTAGCACAGGCTGCTGTGAAACATGAAAATGACAACAGGAGCAAAATCCTGGTGCAAACCCACTGTTAAAGCCGGTGGGTCACCATTGTGTTTGAGAAATATAAGGGCCATTAAAAGAAACTGCTTTTGGGTCGAAGGCCTCTCAAGGGCTAACTCTGATCAGACAGAGGCCCTGTTAAAGCCTTCTAGGACCACAGACACATTCCATGAAGGCACACTGACAGAACGGTAAGGTCTCAACCATCTCATCATGTGCATAAAATGAGACACAATTAACTGCCCCCAGCCAAGTAAGAACTCACTCACTGTACCAACAGCCTTCTAGTGGAAAGAACCCTAGCATGACCTAGAAATGGTATAAGTCAGGTTGAGAACCCTGTTCATGGGTCAAACTAAAAGATTCCAGATTCTTAGTTGAGGATTCCAGACTGCGCCGTGAACCTAGAACAACAGGTCAGTTTTGACCAGTATCACCCAAAGATTTGACCAGATTGAGAACCAAACTTGAGATAAAAGAAGATGCTCTTTCTGTACCCTTGCCAGAACTGATAAGATCAGTTTGGTTGAAAGGAATAAAAGCATGACATTGGCTATGCATGTGCCAGAGCATCTATACCAGGGGTAGGCAAGTTCGCTCCTAGAGAGCCGCAGTCCTGCACAGTTCAGCTCCAACTCTGGAAAAAAAACTCACTTGCCTGTACTTTAGTAATCCTGAGTGGATTGATAAGATTGTTCAGGTGTGTTTGATTAGGGTTGAAGCTGAACTCTGCAGGTCTGCGGCTCTCTAGGACCGAACTTGCCTACCCCTGATCTACTATATACCAAGAGACACTGGATATGAGTTAGAAGACTTGAGTTAGAAGCTGAGGTTGTTTCCATATGATGAGTGTCCAAAAGAATCTGCTCATGACCCTTACTTTAGAGTGAACAGACCAAGATATATTAACCCCCAAATTTTAATCCTTAATCTCATATGAAAGCCCAGCAGAATCAACAGTGAAGCAGCTGACATAAGATCCTAGAGTCTGTGAAACAGACCCAAATTACAGTTTGCCCTGCTCTGAAATGTGACAGACATGTGCAGAATGATATGCCTGCATAGAGTGTGTACCACTAGAAACACAGTCAGCAGTAGAGCTTCCAGAAATTAAATATATATTTTTACTTATTTGTGGTTATAGCTTTTAAGAGTATGATGATTCATAACACAATGAACACGTTGCATCCACTTTTTCAATGGATATTTCTTATAGTTATAATTTATTGTAAGTCTCATATCTTGCCATTTTTCTGATGCTACTTAAAGTGTTCAAAGACCACTTATAAGTAGTAGTAATAATAATAATAATAAAATATATATATATCTCAAATAGCCATAAGTTCAGATATCAGATAAGTTGAATGTGTAATATGACACATTTGCTTTGAACTATTTTTATTGTAATATCATTTTTATTATTTTGGTGGTACCCTTTAGACAGCTGTTGATAAGTAACTCTGCAACTACATATCAACTAGCGGTCATTGGAGTATTAGCATGTCTGCTACTGTAAATATATGCTAACACTTTATTTTGATGGTCAACCAACAGATAAACTGAAGTGTCTTTGCATGTACAGTCGTGGCCAAAAGTTTTGAGAATTACATAAATATTAGTTTTCAAAAAGTTTGCTGCTAAACTGCTTTTAGATCTTTGTTTCAGTTGTTTCTATGATGTACTGAAATATAATTACAAGCACTTCATACGTTTCAAAGGCTTTTATCGACAATTACATGACATTTATGCAAAGAGTCAGTATTTGCAGTGTTGACCCTTCTTTTTCAGGACCTCTGCAATTCGACTGGGCATGCTCTCAATCAACTTCTGGGCCAAATCCTGACTGATAGCAACCCATTCTTTCATAATCACTTCTTGGAGTTTGTCAGAATTAGTGGGTTTTTGTTTGTCCACCCGCCTCTTGAGGATTGACCACAAGTTCTCAATGGGATTAAGATCTGGGGAGTTTCAAGGCCATGGACCCAAAATTTCAACATTCTGGTCCCCGAGCCACTTAGTTATCACTTTTGCCTTATGGCACGGTGCTCCATCGTGCTGGAAAATGCATTGTTCTTCACCAAACTGTTGTTGGATTGTTGGAAGAAGTTGCTGTTGGAGGGTGTTTTGGTACCATTCTTTATTCATGGCTGTGTTTTTGGGCAGAATTGTGAGTGAGCCCACTCCCTTGGATGAGAAGCAACCACACACATGAATGGTGTCAGGATGCTTTACTGTTGGCATGACACAGGACTGATGGTAGCGCTCACCTTTTCTTCTCCGGACAAGCCTTTTTCCAGATGCCCCAAACAATCGGAAAGGGGCTTCATCGGAGAATATGACTTTGCCCCAGTCCTCAGCAGTCCATTCACTATACTTTCTGCAGAAGATCAATCTGTCCCTGATGTTTTTTTTGGAGAGAAGTGGCTTCTTTGCTGCCCTTCTTGACACCAGGTCATCTTCCAGAAGTCTTGTCCTCACTGTGGGTGCAGATGCGCTCACACCTGCCTGCTGCCATTCCTGAGCAAGCTCTGCACTGGTGTTACTCCGATCCCGCAGCTCAATCCTCTTTAGGAGACCATCCTGCCGCTTGCTGGACTTTCTTGGACGCCCTGAAGCCTTCTTTACAAGAATTGAACATCTTTCCTTGAAGTTCTTGATGATCCTATAAATTGTTGATTTAGGTGCAATCTTAGTAGCCACAATATCCTTGCCTGTAAAGCCATTTTTATGCAACGCAATGATGGCTGCACGCGTTTCTTTGCAGGTCACCATGGTTAAAAATGGAAGAACAATGATTTCAAGCATCACCCTCCTTTTAACATGTCAAGTCTGCCATTCTAACCCAATCAGCCTGACATAATGATCTCCAGCCTTGTGCTCGTCAACATCCTCACCTGAGTTAACAAGACGATTACTGAAATGATCTCAGCAGGTCCTTTAATGACAGCAATGAAATGCAGTAGAAAGGTTTTTTTGGGATTAAGTTAATTTTCATGGCAAAGAAGGACTATGAAATTCATCTGATCACTCTTCATAACATTATGGAGTATATGCAAATTGCTATTATAAAAACTTAAGCAGCAACTTTTCCAATTTCCAATATTTATGTAATTCTCAAAACATTTGGCCACGACTGTACATTATCTTATTCTACCAAACTAGATTCTACCATTCTTGAGCATACTAATACTGAAATGAGAGTTAGTTGGGATGTAGTGGCAAATTTGCTAATAGTCGATTGATTAAGGGGACCGTCAAAATAAAGTGTAACCATATAAAACATTGCTTTTTTTTTAAGTTGGAGTATTAATCTCACATCAAATAATTAACATTAACTCCACAGAAACACTCAGATAACACTCAACATCTAACCACTCACAATCTGTAGTAAGATACTGTACGGATCTGAAATAGTCAAGATATGATACAGTCAATTATACTGTAAATTAAGTAGATTTAATATAGTGTTCATTGTGTGTTATGAATAATCATACTCTTAAACTTATAAGCACAAATACATAAGTATTATCATGTATTATAATAGTTATGATTAAATATGAATCAATATAACATATTATACGATTTTTTTTATAATGCATTGTGCATTCATTATAAAACCTTAAGAATACACTTCCCAGCAAACATTTGGACGTCTTTTTACCGTTGAAAAGACGTCCGTCCGACACGTCCCGTCATGGTTAAAAAATAGTTCCAAAATGAAAGTTGAACCGACGTCTTTGACGTCTTCTGGACAAATGCGTCGATTTCTGGACGTCGTCATTTAAATGTTTAAATGCGTTAACACATTAACTGGAAAAGAATTAAGAATTAAAGTGAAGAATTATGTGTGAAATTATCAGTGAGCATTTAGTCTCCAGCGCCAACATTTTACAGAACTGCCACTTTCCTGGAGTCTCCAGAATTACTCGGTGTCAGGTTCTGAGAGACTTAAGATTCCAAAAAATGATTTAATTAGAATACCATGAAGTACTGTGAAATACTATATATTAAGACTTTATATATAAGCTTTATGAACAGATTAGAGTGACTCGTGAAGGACCAGCACCACCTCCTCTTGTCCGATGGTTTGAGGAATATATCTTCCAGAATCTGGGATTAAGATTTAGGAGCTCATTTTTATTCCATCTCCTTTCCTGAAAAGTTTGTCTTGCAGAATTGACTAAAAATTAATCTTCACATTAATTCCTAATTCTTTTACAATTATTTTTGTCAGTTCTTCTCGACCTGTTTTTTTTTTTCTTTTTCTTTTCTGACCTCATGACCCAGTCAGCAGCTTTTGTACAATGGTCAAGTCTTAACTTATCCATTTCTGTTTTGCATTTGTGTTTGATATTTCTCATGGGGATTTCATAATTTTCGACTTTACAGTTTGAGTTAAAACTCTTTTTTAGCGCATTTCATCTGTAAAAGACAATATGCCTAGAAATTCTGCACACATGAATATAAGGAGTTTTTCTCTTCTAGCTTTCCTGGACTATTGTATATCACTCATAAATGATTAAATAAAAAATAATGGTAGTTATTAAGATTGATATGGTTTGGAATTGGTACAATTTGCTTGGGAAAAAATCATAATAAAACAATGTTTTAATGTTTAAGTTTGGAATATTAACTGACATGAATGAATGCTATATAAATATTGTTCATGTTAACATAGTTAATGTTTATAAATGAAATCTTATTGTAAAGTGTTACTAAAGTTATATATATTGTTCTGTGAATGTGATTTTAAAGTCTAGATGATTCGGATTAACCCTTTAACTGCCGTATCCTTTAAAACCTCACTGCCAGAGAGATATTGTTAATGCATGTGCCCGCTGGGCACAGTTTACCTGATGCCACCGGGGTGGCGTTTGCACTGATGGCTTGAGCCCGCCATCGCTGCTTGCAGCTATATTTATTTTTATTTTTTTTCTAACGTTACGGGGGCTTTTGGGGTCCTTAACATGCTCGAAAACTCTTGAAAATTGGCACACACCTTGGAACCTGGCCGGGCAGAGACTGATACATGGGCGTGGCACAGGGGCTCTACAGCGCCCCCTGGAATACTGAGGGCCATATATCATACATACTTGCACGTAGACACATGAAACTCGGTACACATATAGAGCTCATCAAACCAAACAACTTTCGTACTGCATGTCATAGGCTCCGCCTAACAGGAAGTTGGCTATTTAGGGTTTAGTATTCATATTTTTCGTCAAAGTTGTGGGGGCTTTTGGGGTCCCTAACATACTCAAAAACTTTTGAAAATTTGCGCACACTTTGGAATCTGTGGCCTTTAGGAGCCTGCAGAGGCTGGGACCCGGGCGTGCCACAGGGGCTCTATGGCGCCCCCTGGATCACAGTCAGAAATGTTGATTTATAGCTCACACATACTTGCACATATTCATATGAAACTCAGTACACATATAGATCTCATCGTGCCGAACAACTTTCGTATTGCATGTCATAGGCTCCGCCCAACAGGAAGTCAGCTATTTAGAGTTATGTAAAAAGCGCATGCTCTGGAATTTGAAATACTTGTCATAGGTTTTTTAGCCTATTTCCACCAAACTCGGTCAACATGATCTCAAGACATGGGGGATGAAAAATTGCCAGGGGATTTTTGATATCTCGAACGGTTTGCTCGTGGCGAGGTGTTGAAATTATGGCGAGAAATGAGAAACAGGACGTGTCTAATAGCATCCACATACATTTCCTGATTTTAATCAAACTTCATCAGATTATTCGTTGTATGATGTCGATCGCATATATGTGACTATTAGGAGTCAAAGTTATAGCGCCACCAACTGGCAGCAGGAAGTGTGTCATTTTCAAAATTGCTTTGAATTCAGCATTTTATTTTTACTCAATTTGCTTCAAACTTCATCAGAATAATGTTAAAACAAAGCCTATATAAATCTGCTGGGCGGATATCGATATCTAAAAATATTGTTGCCGTGGCAACATGTCAAACTGGAATACTTCTCAGGTGATTTTGAGGCATATAACTAACTTAGAATTTCACGAAACTCAGAACACATATCAGTATTAATGATAGCTAGACAATGGCAAAAGCTTTTAAAAGGGCGTGAAGGAGGCACTCTATAGCGCCACCGTTTGTCAAAAGTGGGGGGGGTTAGTTTTATCTACAGACACCAAACTTGGTACATTAATTGTTCTTATCAAGAAGGAGGAACTTAAATTGTGAACGGATTTTGGTTATTTTTAAATTGCAGCTTCCAAACATTTTAAAGCATTTTGTCATACAGAGATCAAATCATTCTGATAAAATATGCATAGTTTCACGACTTTACAACACTGTATGGACAACAGAAAATTAAAAAACTGTCAGACTTCTCAACAGACATGATCTCACTCTGGCCACTCTGTCTGTGTGAGGGAAAGGAGGGGGAGAGGGAGGGGGAGTGTGAGTCTGAGGGGGTTGGTGACTGTCTGAATTTTTGGTGACTGACAGTGTGTGTGGATTGTAGGGAGGGGAGGGTCTATCTGGCAGAGAGAGAGAGAGAGAGAGAGAGAGAGAGACCTAATCATCTCTTTAATCATCAGGGGAAAAAAATCAGTATTTTAAATGTTTATTGTTTTTGTTGTTGCTAATGGTGGTGTTTTTTTCCTTTCATTACAGCTTAAGAAATATCTTAGGCCTTGTCCTTTTCTGACAGTTTTATGGATTTAAAAACATCCTAAGAATCCTTATTTGTGCTGCAAATAATAATTTCAAACTCATTTGATACTGACCTATGACATCCCATGACGTGACATGACATTTATCTGAATTTACATAATCTCATGGATGTAACAGTAAAACTCTTCAACTGACAGATTAAGCTGCAATGCAAGCAAAACTATTTCACAAATGCTTATAGGTCAATAAAATCATTGCAAAACACTAATAAATTATTAAAGGATTTGGTAACACTGTAAAATAATGTCTCATTTGTTAACATTAGTAAATGCATTGGTAACACTTTATTATAACTGCACTCATTAGCTAAGCATAAGTAAATAGTCAGTTCATGATTATAAAGCCTTGTCCCTTAATAACAGTCATTATTAAACAGTAATACAGCTATAAATAAATTGTTCTTGGATTAAAAGCAAATATATTACAAAGGAGATGAAAGTCTCAGTTATCTTATAAAATAAATAAACACAACACAGTTTGATGCAGAACTCAGAAATATTTATTTCAAGATGCAATAAAAGGAAACTGTACACTTGAATTATTGTTTATATATAGGGGTGCCTCAGGGCTCAGTTCTTGGACATGAAAAGCCATGTTTCTGAATGACAGAACCTAATGATGCCATGTAGACAGAGAAGAGAAGTGCTCTTCTCTGTCTACATGGCATCATTAAGTTCTGTCATTCAGAAACATGGCTTTTCATACCACTGCTATGCTGATGACACTCAACTCTACCTCTCATTCCCTCCTGATGATCCAACGGTAGCTATTCGCATCTCAGCTTGTCTAACAGACATTTCTTCCTGGATGATGGACCATCACCTTCAACTTAACCTTGCCAAGGCAGAACTGCTTGTGATTCCAGCAAACCCATCGTTTCATCACAATTTCACCATCAAGTTAGGCACATCAACCATAACTCCTTCAAAAACAGCTAGAAGCCTTGGAGTTATGATTGATGATCAGCTGACTTTCTCAGACCACGTTGCTAAAACTGTCCAATCCTGCAGATTTGCTTTATTCAACATCAAGAAGATCAAGCCCTTTCTATCGGAACGTGCTGCACAACTCCTTGTACAAGCTCTTGTTCTGTCCAGGCTGGACTTTTGCAATGCCCTCTTGGCAGGTCTTCCAGCCAATTCTATCAAACCTTTACAATTAATTCAGAACGCGGCAGCAAGATTAATTTATAATGAGCCAAAAAGAATACATGTCACACCTCTGTTTATCAATTTGCACTGGCTTCCAACAGCTGGTCGCATAAAATTCAAGGCATTAATGTTTGCCTACAAAACTACCACTGGCTCTGCACCCATTTACCTAAATTTGTTACTTCAGACTTATGTGCCTCTAGAAGCTTGCGTTCTGCAAGTGAACGTCGCTTGATTGTGCCATCCCAAAGAAGCACAAAGTCACTTTTACGGACTTTTAAATTAAATGTTCCCTCCTGGTGGAATGACCTCCCCAACTCAATCTGAGCAGCTGAGTCCTTAGCCATCTTCAAGAATCGGCTTAAAACACATCTCTTCCATCTTTATTTGACCCTCTAACTTTAACACTCACTATTCTAATTCTATTCTTTAAAAAAATCTAACTACCTTTCTAATCTTTTTATATTCTATTTTCTTTTCATTAATTATGCAATTGTATGTGTGTGTGTATGTGTAAAGACCTCTAACACTAGCTTGCTCTATTCTTTTTTTATTCTATCTGTTTTCTTTATTTTTCTTTATATCATATTATTTAAAATCCCATGCTAGGTGTGCTGTTTTAACCTAACTGAGACTTGTTATAGCACTTATATATCATTGCTCTTTTTGTTGTTTTTGATTGCTTCCACTGTCCTCTTCTGTAAGTCGCTTTGGATAAAAGCGTCTGCTAAATGAATAAATGTAAATGTAAAATATACTTGAATTATTATATATATATATAGTACAGACCAAAAGTTTGGACACACCTTCTCATTCAAAGAGTTTTCTTTATTTTCATGACTATGAAAATTGTAGAGTCACACTGAAGGCATCAAGGGCTATTTGAGCAAGAAGGAGAGTGATGGGGTGCTGCGCCAGATGACCTGGCCTCCACAGTCACCGGACCTGAACCCAATCGAGATGGTTTAGGGGTGAGCTGGACCGCAGACAGAAGGCAAAAGGGCCAACAAGTGCTAAGCATCTCTCGGGGAACTCCTTCAAGACTGTTGGAAGACCATTTCAGGTGACTACCTCTTGAAGCTCATCAAGAGAACGCCAAGAGTGTGCAAAGCAGTAATCAAAGCAAAAGGTGGCTACTTTGAAGAACCTACAATATGACATATTTTCAGTTGTTTCACTCTTTTTTATTATGTATATAATTCCATATATAATTCCACATGTGTTAATTCATAGTTTTGATGCCTTCAGTGTGAATCTACAATTTTCATAGTCATGAAAATAAAGAAAACTCTTTGAATGAGAAGGTGTGTCCAAACTTTTGGTCTGTACTGTATATATATATATATATATATATATATATATATATATATATATATATATATATATATATTAGTGCTGTCAACGTTAACGCGTTAACGCATGCGATTAATATTTGTCTGGTTTAACGTGTCAAAATATTTAACGCAATTAACGCAGCATCCGTATTTTCTGCCATCTGTTGGCTAGCTTTACATTATATGATCACGCTCTTATTCATTTAAATGCTTTTAAACATTTCAAGCGCGGCAAGACAAAAGAGAATGCGCTGTCTGTGAATGCCCTTATGTGACACACACACACACACACAATGCATAGACAGGGCGCCAGAATCCAGTTCTCTTAAGCGCTTGAACGAACAATAAACATCCCAAAGTGCCAGTTTTGTCGATTATCCTCATAAGAGCAATCTTAAATGATTTATACAAAGTCTAAAATGAACAAAAAGAGTTGTGAGAGAATGAGGCGAGATCCATAGACAGTATATAAACGGTGAGATCCGCGTGTCTGTCTGCTCTTAAAGGGACAGCAGCCAATAAAGCTTCCTGTCAGTAAAGTTAAAGAACAAAGGGAACAGAGAAAATGACTCGCTGCTCTTGACCAAATAACTTTTGTAGCTTTAATAAGGATTAACTATTTAATTTATAGTTTATGCAGTGCAGACTGCATATAACTTTGATAACTTTATTAAATTTCTGTATATTTCCTAACTGTTAAGACAGGAAGGGCAGGAGTAAACATGACATTTATTATGGGTTTATGTTAGCATTGTTTTAAGTTCACTTAAATTAAAAACTGTTATATTTTTGAAGCCTAATAATAAATGTAAAAAAAAAAAAAAAAAAAAAAAATCAGTAGCTGTATTAATATCAGTAATACTGGCCTTCATTCATAAAAATCATTTAAACAAGTATTTAAATTTAACTGTGAAATTATTACATTAAAAAATGTATTAAAAACGTACAAAAACATTTATTTTTTTATTGCGATTAATTGCGATTAATCACAGAAAAAATGTGTGATTAATCTAGTAAAAGTTTTTAATCGATTGACAGCACTAATATATATATATATATATAAAGGTTTTGTCCACTGGGTGGTGCTGTGGCTATGTCTAATATCAGCATCTGAGCAACAAGTGTGTGTGTTGGAAATTGGGAAGGACACGGTTTTTGAGCACATGACAGAGTAGCTGGCAAGGAGGATTCTAGTTGTATGTGGTTCATAAGGTATGGCTTTGTGCGTACATGTGAACAAGGAGAGGCCACAAGAAGTTTGAGATCATGTTTAATGGAGCTCAAGTAATTAAGAAAGTCACTTGTTATGTATCTACATCCGTCTGCATGGACTCTGTTTGTAGGTGTTCTAAACTTGCTTACTCCTATTATGAATGGTAACGGCATTGAAAAGCCAGTACATTATATATATATATATATATATATATATATAAAGAAATGCAATATAAATATATATATTTCATTTTTGTAAATAACGTAATAATTTATAAATGATAAAAAGATCCTTAAAAAAAGTATGAAAATACAATGACTGAACTTTATAGATGTGCTCAAGAACAAAACATTTATAGCTGTATTTATTAACTGCTTAATAATGCCTATTAAAGGAGTGCTATTATGCTATTTCACTCTTTCAACTTTAGTTAGTCTGTAATGTTGCTGTTTCAGCATAAAAAAGTTCTGCAAAGTTACAAAGCTCAAAGTCCAATTCAAAAGGAGAAATTTTATTTAACAAAAATCACATTTTAAAAACTACAACAAACAACTTGTTTGGACTGCAACAAATATTTTCCGGGATTTGTGATATCACAAATATGGACTAATGGGATGTAAATTGGTTGAGCTGCACTAGAGAAGGCAATGAGTGTGATATATACGTAGTTGACCATGAAGACTGGAAAAGAAAAAAAACTCCTTATATTCAGGTGTGAAGAATTATTAGGCAATTTTCCTTTACTGATAAAATGAGCCAAAAACAAAGGTTTAACTCAGACTGAAAATCCAAAATTATTAGATCCCCATGAGAATTATTCAAAATAAGTACAGTACAGTAATTGAAAGGTTAAGACATGACCACTGGACAGCAAAATACTTACTGGGTCAGAAGGGTCAGAAAAAAACAAGTGGAGAAGAACAGAAACACATTAACTGGAAAATAATTAAGAATTAAAGTGAAGAATTAGGTGTAAAACTATCAGGGAGCATTTAGTCTACAGTACCACCATTTTTCAGAGCTGCAACTTTCCTGGAGTCTCCAGAATTACAAGGTGTCTTGTAATTACTATATTACTGTTACTATTACTATAAGTATTGTGAAATACTATATATTAAAACTTTATATATGGGTTTATGAACAGATGGGTTCTGAGTGACTCTTGTACGAAGCTTTGAGGAATATATCTTCCAGAATCTGGCAATAGATTTAGGAGCTTATTTTTATTCCATCTCCTATCCTAAAAAGTCTGTCTTGCAGAATTGACAAAAAATTAATCTTCACATTAATTCCTAATTCTTTTGCAATTCTTTTTGTCATTTCTTCACAGTTTTTTTCTTCCCCCTTGACCCAGTCACCATTTTTTTGTCCAATGGTCAAGTCTTAACCTAATTATTGTTAATTATCTTAAAATAATTATTGTTCATGTTAACATAGTTAATGTTTATGAATTAAATATTATTTTAAAGTGTTACTAAAGTTATATATATGGTTCTGTAAATGTGATTTCAAAGTCTAGAGGATTCGGATTAACCCTTTAACTGCCGTATCCTTTAAAACCTGACAGCGAGAGGGCTATTGTGATTGCATGTGCCTGCTGGGCACAATTGCCATCGCTGCTTGCAGCTATATTCAGGGCTCAAGCCCGAAGGGGCGAAGAGCCCTATTGACTGCGTTTACATGCAGCCAATAACCCATTCAAAACCGGGATATTAGCAATAACCCGGCCATGTAAACACCGGCAAAACCCCGGATATGCTCATATCCCGGTTTTTAAAAACCGGGATATTATACCTGGGGTACCCCTTTTCTAACCCGAATATTTGGTCTTGTAAACGCGTTTCGGCATATCCCCATCAAAATGTGTGTTCTGCGCATGTTCTATTCGCAAGGAATCTTGGTCTTTTGAGTAGAGACGGCGCATAAAAAAACCCTGCGTGCAGTATAGAGGCACAGTAGTGTCAAGTGCTGCTGGTGGATCAGTACCAGCACCAAAGCGCAAACAAAGACTATCGCTATCTGCCCCAAACTATTCATTATCCGCCTGCTGCTGCTGCTGCTGTTGTTGTTGTTGTCTTTGGATACAGGAAGAAGAATCGGAAATGACGCATATTGCGTCTTGTTGTCCGTACGTCCAGACGCTAACCGTGCGTCGCCGTTTACATCGGGATTGGTAACTCTCTCTGCTCACGCATGTAAACGGGTTATCCCGAATGTTTCAGAAACCCAAATAGTGACCTTAACCCGACCATAAACCGAATTTTAACAGCATGTAAACGTAGTCACTGTTCCCCTAAGGATTATTCTTATTATTATAATTTTTTTTTTTTTTTTTTTTTTAAACCTTCCGGGGGTTTTTGGGGGCCTTAACATGCTCAAAAACTCTTGAAAATTGGCACACACATTGGAATCTGCGGCCATCAGGACGCCACAGAGACTGGGACCCAGGCGTGGCACAGGGGCTCTACAGCGCCCCCTGAAACACAGTCAGAAATCTTGAACTATAGCTCACACACACTTGCATGTATTTATATGAAACTCAGTACACTTAGAGCGCGAAAGTTGTTCAGCTCAATGAGCTCTATATGTCATAGGCTCCGCCCAATAGGAAGTCAGCTATTCAGGGCTGTTTAAAAAAAGCATGCTCTCGAATTTGATATACTTGTCATAGGTTTTTTACTTGATTGCCACCAAACTCGGTCAACATGATCTCAAGACATTGGGGATGATAAATTGCCAGGGGATTTTTGATATCTCGAACGGTTTGCCCGTGGCATGGCGTTGAATTTAGGGCAAAAAACGAGAAACAGGAAATGCCTAATAACATCCACATACATTGCCTGAGTTTGATCAAACTTCATCGGTTTGTTCGTTGTATGATACCGAATGTAAATATGTGAATATTAAGAGTCAAAGTTATAGCGCCACCAACTGGCAACAGGAATTGGGTCATTTTCAAAATGCTTTGAATTCATCATCTTATTTTTACTCGATTTGCTTCAAACTTTGTCAAAATAATGACAAAACATGGCCGATGTAAATCTGTTGTGGGGATATTGATATCTTATATATTGATGCCATGGCAACGTGTCAAATTTGAATATTCTGTTATGGTGATTTTGAGGCAGATAACAACCTCAGATTTACATGAAACTCAAAACACATATCAGTATTAGTGATAGCTAGACAATGGAAAAAGCTTTTAAAAGGGTGTGGAAGAGACACTCTATAGCGCCACCTTTTGTCAAAAGTGGGGGGGTTAGTTTTAGTTACAGACACCAAACTCGGTACGTATATTGTTCTTATCAAGACGGACAACTTTCTAATTCACAGTCATCAGCTACGACCAACAGGAAGTCAGCTATTTTCATTTGAATGTGTATTTTTGAGATTTTACAGTTGTGAATTAATGCATACTCCTCACAGGGGAAGTAGACTATACACACCAAACTTTGTCTACATGAAGAAAAAACATTGAGGAACTGAAATTGCGAACAGATTTTGGTTAGCTTGAACGGTTTTGTGGTGGTGATTTTTTGAAATGAAAGTAAAAGGGAATCATTAATTGTCTTGTATTTTTAAATTGCAGCTTCCAAACACTTAAAAGCATTTTTTCATACAGAGATCAACTCATTCTGAGGAAATATGCATAGTTTCATGACTTTACAACACTGTATGATTAAAAGAAAATTAAAAAACTGTCAGACATCTCAACTCACTCTGTCCCTCTGTTTGAGGAATGTATGTGTGCTGACTGAGTGTGTGTATGTGTGTGAGAGTGGGGGATGGGCATGAGCTGAGTGGCAGACAGACAGAGAGAGAGAAAGAGAGAGAGAGAGAGAGAGAGACTTAAACATCTCTCCAGAAAAAAAACTGTATTTTAAATTGTTATTTTTTTGTTGTTGTTGCCAATTGTGCTCTTTTCATTACAGCTTAAGAAATCTCTTAGGCCTTATCCTTTTCTGACAGTTTCAGGAATTAAAAAAAAAAATACTTATTTGTGCTGCAAATAATAATTTCAAACTCATTTGATACTGACCTCTGACACCCTGTGACATGACATTTATCTGATTTTACATAATCTCATGGATGTAACAGTAAAACTGTTCAGCTCACAGATGAAGACTAAGCTGTAATGCAAGCAAAACTATTTCACAAATGCTTATAAGTCAATAAAATCATAACAAAACACTTTAAAATTATTTAAGGATCTGGTAACACTTTAAAATAATGTCTCATTTGTTAACATAATACTTCATAATAGCTGCACTCAATAGCTAAGCATAAGTAAATAGTCAGTTCATGCTTTATATAGCCTTCTCCCAAAATTAATAGTCGTTAGTAAGCATTTTTTAAATACAGCTATAATTAAACTGTTCATGGTTTATATGCACATTTATTTTGAGGAGATTAAAGGCTGTAATCTTTCAAAAAATAAATAAATAAATAAATAATAAATAAATAAACAAACACATAACTCAGAAATATTTATTTCAAGATGCAATAAAAGAAAACTGTACACTTTAATTTATATATATATATATATATATATATATATATATATATATATATATATATATATATAATATAATATAATATAATTGCATATGTTTATATTTAATTTTTTTTATCAAGTGTACAGCTGTACGGTTTCATTTTTTGCATCTTGAAAAAATATTTCTGTGTTCTTTATCCCTCTGTGTTGTGTTTAACTTTTCAGTTTGGAAGATCAATGATTCTTTAAATCTCCTTTGTGAATGCTATAAATGTATAAATAGTCCTCACTTTAGATTAGCTCACAAAAATAGATGCTGGCAATTACTAAATGTTTTATAAAAACCTGACTTTATCATGAATTACAGCTGGAATATATGTCAATAAAGCAGTTATTAACAAACTGACCAACTATTATCCTGTGTCTAAATAATAAGATTTATATATTTACACTAAAATAGTTCATTAATCATTTAATTTCACTTTCTTAATGATCTCATAAACTACTGACAACTCCTTAATAACTGGTTTGTTAATAATGCAATAATTTATAAATGATAAATTGATCCTTAAAGTATGAAAATACAATGACTGAACGTTATAGATATGCTCAATAACAAAATATTTATAGCTGTATTTATGAACTGCTTAATAATGCCTATTAAAGGAGTGCTATTAGGCACTGTTTCAGCATAAAAAAAGTTCTGCAAAGTTACAAAGCTGAAAGTCCAATTCAAAAGGAGATATTTTATTTAACAAAAATCACTTTTTAAAAACTACAATGAACAAATTGTTTGAACTACAACAAGCATTTTCTGGGATTTGTGATAACACAAATATTGACAAATGGGATGTGAAAAAAGACTGGAAGAGAAAAAAAACTCCTTATATTCAGGTGTGCAGAATTATGAGGCACTTTTTCCTTTACTGATAAAATGAGCCAAAAAAAGACATTTCACTCAGACTGAAAAATAAATAAATTATTAGATCCCCATGAGAATTATTCAAAATTAGATCACTAAATTAATTGCAAAGTAAAGACATGACCACTGGACAGCAAAATGCTTACTGGGTCAGAAGGGTCAGAAAAAAAACAGGTGGAAAAGAACAGAAACACTTAAACTGTAAAAGAATTAAGAATTAAAGTGAAGAATTAGGTGTGAAACAATCAGGGAGCATTTAGTCTACAGTGCCACCATTTTCCAGAACTGCAACTTTCCTGGAGTCTACGAATTACAATGTGTCAGGGTCTGAGAGATGTAAAAAGATCCCAAAAAATGACTTAATTAGAATAGCACAACGTATTGTGGAATACTATATTAAGACTTTATATATAGGCTTTATGAACAGATTGTTTTTGAGAGATTCTTGAAGGACTAGCATCACCTCCTCTTGTACGACGGTTTGAGGAATATATCTTCCAGATAGTACCGCCGTTCCCTATATGCAAAAAAACATGCGCCATTCTCCCATCCGCGCTCGCGACCGCTCACACCTAATGTTTGCGGATGAATGTTCGTAATTGATGGATGGACATCTATGCCCGGGTAAAGGACATCAGCAATCCAGCACAAAGAAAAGAAAAATAAAGAAAGTAAAAAACAAAACAAAAACAGGCATAAAGTTGGCTTGACATTGGACATTCGAGAGTCTCAAATTTAGGGACCGTCTCTAAAGGTACATGTGATATTGTTATACACTTTTCTAACGTCAGTAGCATTTGAAGAGAATGACTTACAGTAATAAAAACAACTGTAATTGTTCATCTAGGTGACAGCTATAATGCACAATTAAATTGAATGTTTGATATTTATTAAAACAAACTGTAAGTCATATGTAAATTATGCTACTTTTTCACAATGGGCTCAAACGCAAATTTGAAGCTCAATAGCATTTGAGGAGAAAGACTTGCAGTCATAAAACAATTGTAATGTCTTCATTTAGGTGTCAGCTACGATGCACACCTTATACATTTTTTATATATATTAAAATAAAGTGTTACTAAAGTTATATATATATATTGTTCTGTGTCTGTGATTTCAAAGTCTAGATGGGTCGGATTAACCCTTTAACTGCCGTATCCCTTAAAACTTGATTGCCAGAGGGTTACTGTAAATGCTTATGCCCGCTGGGCACAGTTTTCCCGATGCCACCGGGGTAGCGTTTGCACTGACGGCTTGAGCCCGCCATCGCTGCTTGCAGCTATATTTATTATTATTTTTTCTGAAACTTTATCGAAAAGTCATGAAACTTGGCACACACGTCAGAACTGGCAAAAGATTAGGTATGGTATGGTTTGCTAAGGTGGGTGTGGCAAAATGGCTCGACAGCGCCACCTATAAATTTTCAACTAATTGCATCTTGAGCTACGTTTCACGTACTTGTACGAAAATCGGTACACACATGTAACACACCAATATCTACAAAAAAGTCTCCAGGTACGAAATCCAAATCCCAACAGGAAGTCAGTTATTATGTCGTTTTTGCCATTTTCAGGGGTTGTACTTTAACGAACTCCTCCTAGATATTTATTCAGATCAACACCAAAGTTTGTCAGTGTAATCTAAAGGCCTTTGCGATGTTAAATTGCGAAAATCTTGAGTTTTCGTTAAAGGGCGTGTCCGTGGCGGCCTGGCGAATTTCGATGATTCGCCATGAAAAATTAAGTTGCTATAACTCAGACATACAATGTCCAATCTGCCCCAAACTTCACATGTTAGATAAGACAGATCTCCATGCCCATATTCAGTTATGGTCATAGCGCCACCAGTGACATATTTTACGCTGCAACAAACTTCCTCCTAGAAATTTTTTGACATTAATGTATTTTTTGTGGTCAGTCTAATCTAAAGGCCTGTGCAATGTTAAATTGTGGAGATCTTGAGTTTTTGTTAAAGGGCGTGTCCATGGCGCCATGACAAAATTTGATGTCTGGCCACAGCAAGAGAAGATGTTGTAACACAGGCATAAAATGTTCGATCTTCCCCAAGCTCCACATGTTCGATTAGAGTCCTGGCCTGAACACATCTGAAGGCCAATATTCCATTATAATGATAGCGCCACCTGCTGGAAACAGGAAGATTGGAACATATATGGAATAAACAGTGTTGGGCAAGCTACTTGGAAAATGTAGTGAGCTAAGCTACCAGTTACTCTACAGTAAATTAAGCTTCACTACACTGAAGCTACCCCCTGGGAAATGTAGCAAGCTTAGCTACATCAACAGTAGCTTGCTACATCTAAGCTACTTTTAAAATTCAATTTTTATTTTGAACACGTTTTATTAAAAGTCAATGCTATCTCAGTGATCAAAACTGTCAGTCAAACAGATAGGAAGGTGTAATTGTTTAGTTCAATTGTGTATTGTGCTCCTTATCAATTTGGCAACAAAAACAATCAAAATACATGTAATTCACGAAATAATGTACACACAAGTATGTGTACGCACCTGTTTGCATGGACATGCTTAATATAGGCCTTTGCAAAACAAAATGCAATGTGAATGTCTTTGGAAACCCAGCTAAATTGATTTATTTTCTGATTTACTGTTTTCTACATTAAATCATCCTAAAGAACATTATGTGAAAATATAATCTTGATTACATTTAAATTATAATTAAATAATATAATCATATCAGTGATTTAAATCAAACTTTAATGGGGTTTTTAAATTCACAAATTCTTAATTTAGCATGAGGGCATGTGCTATTTTCCCCTTTGTTTACAATATATCTGAAATGTGCTTTTCTTAACAAGGGAAAACGCTTTTTTTCTACCAACAGATAGAAAAAAAGATAGCTAGAAAGTGCTTAGTTTGTGATTGAAGACTGAATTGCGATGGTTGTATATTTGGGAATCAGTGTCATGTACTTGTCGAGGTATGGCCACGGTCGACTCGCTCCTCTGGATCAACTGTTCTCCGACCTCACCCACTGCCATCATTTCATCAAGTAATTTTTTGCCTGACTGGCCAAGGAGTGGTACTGTCCGGGGCAGAAGGTGGCGGTAATGCATCATAAAGCTGGTTGGTTGCTATCCACCGTAAACAAGAACAAGATGAAGTGGCGGCTTCGCGTCACTTACTGATCCAGGGTCAGTGATCTTAGCAGTTGTATTTCCCAATTTGAGTTTGAGCTTCAGAAATGCTTGCGAAAATGTAGCTTGTGTGGAAGCTACCGCGCTACTTGATAAAAAAAAGAGCTTCGCTACAGAAAAGCTATTTGATTCAGAAAGCAGCGAAGCTAAGACCACGCTACTGAGGAATGTAGTTAAACTAGTAGCTTCGCTGCTTGTAGCGACGCTACTGCCCAACACTGGGAATAAACTTTGATATATTCCACTTATATTTTTAAGAGTTTAAATGCATATTTCTCACCGTTCACGTATTTACTAAAGCCACTCGCTGCCGGTGAGCCCGAGTGCGAGGGCCCATTCATCGCTGCTTGCAGCTTTAATTAGGGCCCGAGCGCCGATGGTGTGATGACCCTATTGTTTCTGCACTGTTTATTATTATTCCGCTTCTTCTTCTCCAAAATGAATCGCATTTTTTTACAATGTCCAAGCTGCCCCAAACTTCACATGTTTGATAAGACTCCGAACCTGAACAGATTGACATGCCCATATTCAGTTATAGTCATAGTGCCACCTGCTGGCAACAGAAAGATTGGGACATATATGGAATGTACTTTAATATATTCCACTTATATTTATGACTTTGAATGCATATTCCTCAACGTTCACCATTTTACTAAAGCCTCTCGCTGCCGGTGAGCCTGGATGCGAGGGCCCGTTCATCGCTGCTTGCAGCTTTAATTAGGGCCCGAGCACCGAGGTGCGAGGACCCTATTGTACCTGCTCTGTTTATTAGGGCCTGAGCACTGCAGTGCGAGGACCCTATTGGAATTGTTCCGTTTATTCAATACCTACAAAAAAGTCTCTTGGTACAAAATCCAAAACCCAACAGGAAGTAAGTTATTTTGAATTTCCTGTACGATTTTTGTGCAGTTTTTGCCGTTTCCATGCCTCGTACTTTGACGAACTCCTCCTACAGTTTTAATCGGATTATCTTCAAATTTGGTGAGGGTCATCATAAGACCTTTGTGACGTTAAATTGCAAAGCTTTTGAGTTTTCGTCAAGGGGTGTGTCCCTGGCGGCCTGACAAATTTTGATGTTTCGCCGTGAAACAGGAAGTTGCTGTAACTCAGGCAAGCAATGTCTGATCTGCCCCAAACTTCACACGTGTTATGGGTGTTCTGTCCTGAACAAACACCCATGACCAAATGCAGTTATAGTCATAGCGCCACCTGCTAGTAACAGGAAGTGACATGGTTAACACAGTTATGGACTCCTAGGAACATATTAAAAAGTGCCAACAAGTGTTAAATAAGCTGGCAACATGCTAGTAACCTACTAATACATTCTAGCAACAATTAGCTAAGTGCTAAAGCATCATATTATTGCAGTGAAACAGGAAGTTGCTGTAAATCAGGCAAGCAATGTCCAATCTGCCCCCAAACTTCACACGTGTGATGGGTGTTCTGTCCTGAACAAACACCCATGACAAAATTCAGTAATAGTCATAGCGCCACCTGCTGGTAACAGGAAGTTACATGGTTAACACTGTTATGGACTCCTACGAACATATTAAAAAGTGTCAACAAGTGTTAAAAAGGCTGGCAACATGCTAGAAACATACCAATACATGCTAGCAACACTTAGCTAAATGCTAAAGCATGCTAGTGATGCAGTGAAAAAGGAATTTGCTGTAACTAATGCAAGCAATGTCCGATCTGCCTCAAATTTCAAACGTTTGACAAGAGTCCTGTCCTGAACACATCAACATGCCCATATTTAATTATATTCATAGCGCCACCTGCTGGTACCAGGAAGTGACATGGTTAACACAGTTATGGACTCCTAGGAACATATTAAAAAGTGCCAACAAGTGTTAAATAGGCTGGCAACATGCTAGTAACCTACTAATACATGCTAGCAACAATTAGCTAAGTGCTAAAGCATCATATTATTGCAGTGAAAAAGGAAGTTGCTGTAAATCAGGCAAGCAATGTCCAATCTGTCCCCAAACTTCACACGTGTGATGGGTGTTCTGTCCTGAACAAACACCCATGACCAAATTCAGTAATAGTCATACCGCCACTTGCTGGTAACAGTAAGTTACATGTTATGGACTCCTAGGAACATATTAAAAAGTGTCAACAAGTGTTAAAAAGGCTGGCAACATGCTAGAAACATACCAATACATGCTAGCAACACTTAGCTAAATGCTAAAGCATAATAGTGATGCAGTCAAAAATGAATTTGCTGTAACTAATGCAAGCAATGTCCGATCTGCCTCGAACTTCAAACGTTTGACAAGAGTCCTGTCCTGAAAACATCAACATGCCCATATTTGATTATATTCATAGTGCCACCTGCTGGCAACAGGAAGTGGCATGTTTAACACTGTTATGGACTCCTTGCAAAATAATAAAAGGCATCAACAAGGGTTAAATAGGCTGGCAAAATTTTATAAGCATGCTAATACATGCTAGCAACATTTAGCTAAGTGTTAAAGCATTCTACTAAGGCAGTGAAAAAGCAAGTTGCTGTAACTAAGGCAAGCAATGTCCGATCTTCCCCAAACTTCACACGAGTGATAGGTGTTCTGTCCTGAACAAACAACCATGGCCAAATTCAGTTATAGTCATAGCGCCACCTGCTGGTAACAGGAAGTGACAAGGTTAACACTGTTATGGACTCCTTGGAACATATTAAAAAACATCAACAAGTGTTAAATAGGCTGGCAAAATGCTAGATACATACTAATACATCCTAGCAACAATTAGCTAAGGGCTAAAGCATGCTACTAATGTAGTGAAAAGGAAGTTGCTGTAACTCAGGCAAGCAATGTCCGATCTTCCCCAAACTTCACACGTGTGATAGGTGTTTTGTTCTGAACAAACACCCATGACCAAATTCAGTTATAGTCATAGCGCCATCTGCTGGTAACAGGAAGTGACAAGGTTAACGCTGTTATGGACTCCTAGGAACAAATTAAAATGTGTCAAAAATGGTTAAAAATGCTGGCAACCTTCTAGAAGCATACTAAAACATGCTAGCAACACTTAGCTAAGTGCTAAAGCATGCTACTAATGCAGTGAAAAAGGAAGATGCTGTAACTCAGCCAAGCAATGTCCGATCTGCCCCAAACTTCACACGTTTGACAAGGGTCCTGTCATAAATAAATCAACATGCCCATATTCGATTATAGTCATAGCGCCACCTGCTGGCAACAGGAAGTGTCATTTTTAACACTTTTATGGACTATTTGCAACACAGTAAAATATGCCATTGTGTGCTAATCATGCTAGAAATATTTTCAAACATTCTAGCAACACTTAGTATGTGCAGAACGATGCTATTAATACTATAAAACAGGAAGTTGTTGTAACTCATGCATACAATTCCCCATCTTACGCAAACATCACATGTTTTATAAGAGTACTGGCCTGAACACAACTAAATGCCAATATTATTTGTGGGAAGTCGTGGCCTAATGGTTAGAGAGTCGGACTCCCAATCGAAAGGTTGTGAGTTCGAGTCCCGGGCCGGCAGGAATTGTGGGTGGGGGGAGTGCATGTACAGTTCTCTCTCCACCTTCAATACCACGACTTAGGTGCCCTTGAGCAAGGCATCGAACCCCCAACTGCTCCCCGGGCGCCGCAGCATAAATGGCTGCCCACTGCTCCGGGTGTGTGCTCACAGTGTGTGTGTGTGTGTGTTCACTGCTCTGTGTGTGTGCATTTCGGATGGGTTAAATGCAGAGCACAAATTCTGAGTATGGGTCACCATACTTGGCTGAATGTCACTTCACTTTTTAAATTCTAAGTATAGCGCCACCTGCTGGCAACAGGAAATGAATTATTTTATACTAACTTAAACATGACTTGTCTGATCTGCCCGAAACTTTGCATGTTTGGTAAGAGTCCTGGCCTGAAGAAATTTACATGTCAATATTCAGTTATAATCATAGCGCCACCTGTTGACAGCAGGAAATGTGGCACAAATATTTACTATTTTATAAGCATATGGCCCAACGTTCACTGTTCCTCCTATGGGCACCGGGTGGTGGTGAGCCCGAGTGCGAGGGCCCTTTCATCGCTGCTTGCAGCTTTAATTATTATTATTCTGGTACCCAATGAATCGCATTTTTGAAGGCCTAAACATACTCAAAAAGTCACAAAATTTTGCACATGCCTCCGAACTGGCGAAAATTTACGTCTGATATGGGTTTCAGAAGTGGGCGTGGCAAAATGGCACGACAGCGCCACCTATACACGTTCAGCGGTGTGCTCCTCGAGCTACGTTTTACGTACATGTATGAAAATCGGTAAACACATGTAACACACCAATACCTACAAAAAAGAGTCTTGGAGCAAAATTCTAAACCCAACAGGAAGTCGGTTATTTTTAATATTATGAGCGAGTTTTGTGTCATTTTTGCCATTTCCATGCGCTGTATTTTAACGAACTCCTCCTAGAGATTTATTCAGATCAACACCAAATTTGGTATGCCTGATCTAAAGGCCTTTGCGATGTTAAATTGCGAAAATCTTGAGTTTTCGTCAAAGGGCGTGTATGTGGCGTCCTGGTGAATTTCGATGATTCGCCAATAAAAAATGAAGTTGCTATTACTCAGACATACAATGTCCAATCTGTGCCAAACTTCACATGGTTGATAAGACTCTGGACCTGAATAGATTGACATGCCCATATTCAGTTATAGTCATAGCGCCACCTATTGGCAACAGGAAGTGACATATTTTACGCTGCGATTAACTACTCCTAGAGATTTTATGACATCAATGTCTTTTTTTGTGGTCAGTCTAATCTAAAGGCCTGTGCGATGTTAAATTGTGAAGATCTTGAGTTTTCGTTAAAGGGCGTGTCCATGGCGCCATGACAAATTTCGATGTCTCGCCATGGGAGTAGAAGTTGTTGTAACTCAGGCATAAAATTTCAGATCTTGCCCAAACTTCAAATGTTTGATAAGAGTCCTGACCTGAACACATCTGGAGGCCAATATTCCATTGGGTGTGGCAAAATGGCACAATAGCGCCACCTATACACATTCAATGGAGTGCGCCTCGAGCTACGTGTCACGTACATGTACGAAAATCGGTACACACATGTAACACACTGTAGTAAGTTCGTGTGGGCAAGGAAGAGGACAAAGGGGTCGGCAGGACTATTTATTAAACAGAAAATAACTTAAACTTTGCAAACACCAAATGGTGACTTCTATTCTGACACGTTGTCACAGCACTTTCGATTTACTCCTTCCGGTTTCCGTTTCCGGCTTCGCGCCAGCAGTCCGTCTCTCTCTCACTTGCTTCCGTCTCCCCTGGCGTTTTATACTCTCTCCACGCCAATTACTGGAACAAGAAACAGGTGATGATAATTTCTGCCCAAACCACTCACTTACCGCTCGTCTCCTGATTCTCTCTCCCGCTGCAGACTTGGCTAAATCACGCCCCCCCTGCCACATACCCCCACCATTTCTGGAGAGGAAGTCGGCCACCGCCATATGAACACCCGGCCTATGGACCACCTTGAACTTAAAAGGCTGAAGAGCTAGATACCAACGAGTGATCCGCGCGTTGGTATCCTTCATGCGGTGGAGCCACTGCAGCGGAGCGTGGTCCGAACAGAGGGTGAACTCCCGTCCCCGGAGATAATAGTGGAGGGTGAGGACGGCCCACCTGATGGCAAGGCACTCTTTCTCTATGGTGCTGTACTTAGCCTCTCTCTTTAAGAGCTTCCAGCTAATGTACAGCACCGGCCGTTCCTCCCCCTCTATCTCCTGGGACAGGACTGCCCCCAGCCCCCTGTCCGACGCATCTGTCTGCAACAGAAAAGGGAGAGAAAAATCAGGAGAGTGTAACAACGGCCCGCCACATAGAGCCGCCTTGACCTGGGTAAAAGCCTGCTGACACGGCTCCGTCCACTGGACCGTATCTGGCATCTCCTTTTTAGTAAGGTCAGTCAAAGGGCTGATGAGGTCCGAATAATTAGGAACAAACCGTCTATAATATCCCGGCAGCCCCAAGAACTGCCTTACCTCCTTTTTGGTCTTGGGACGTGGGCAGGTCGCAATAGCGGCTGTCTTATCAATTTGGGGACGCACCTGTCCATGCCCCAAGTGGAAGCCCAGATACCTTACCTCCACACGCCCAATCGCAAACTTCTTTGGGTTGGCCATGAGCCCTGCCCCCCTCAGCGACCTCAGGACAGCCCTCAGATGCTGCATATGCCGCTGCCAATCATTACTAAATATAATGATATCATCCAGGTAGGCAGCCGCATATGCAGCATGGGGCCGCAGAATCTTATCCATGAGGCGCTGAAAGGTAGCAGATGCCCCGAACAAGCCAAACGGAAGGGTAACAAATTGGTGTAAACCAAACGGCGTTGTGAAAGCTGTTTTTTCTTTGGATAAGGGAGACAAAGGGATCTGCCAATAGCCCTTTGTTAAGTCCAATGTCGAATAAAAGCGAGCCGTGCCTAGCCAACCCGCGGCATTGGATACGCGCCGAATTTCGACACAGACTTCGCTAAACCACACCCCCCTGCCACACACGCCAATACCTACAAAAAAGTATCTTGGTACAAAATACGAATCCTAACAGGAAGTCGGTTAATTTTAATTTTCTCTGCAAAATTGGTGTTGTTTTTGCCATTTTCAGTGGTTGTACTTTAACGAACTCCTCCTAGAGATTTATTCAGATCAACACCTAACTTGGTCGGTGTAATCTAAAGCCCTTTGTGATGTTAAATTGCGAAGATCTTGAGGTTTCGTTAAAGGGCGTGTCCATGGCGGCCTGACAAATTTCGATGTTTCGCCATGAAAAAGGAAGTTGCTGTAACTCAGACATACAATGTCCAATCTGCTCCAAACTTCACATGTTAGATAAGACTTCTGCTCTTAACAGATCTACATGCCCATATTCAGTTATAGTCATAGCGCCACCTGCTGGCAACAGGAAGTGACATGTTTTACGCTGCAACAAACTACTCCTAGAATTTTTTTGACATTAATGTATTTTTTGTAATCAGTCTAATCTAAAGGCCTGTGCAATGTAAAATTGTGGAGATCTTTAGTTTTTGTTAAAGGTAGTGTCCATGGCGCCATGACAAAATTTGATGTCTCGCCACAGCAAGAGAAGTTGTTGTAACTCAGGCATAAAATGTTCAGTCTTCCCCAAACTTCACATGTTCGATAAGAGTCCTAGCCTGAACACATCTGAAGGCCAATATTCCATTTTAATGATAGCGCCACCTGCTGGCAACAGGACGATTGGCATATATATGTCAATGTCAATGTCACCTTTATTTATATAGCACTTTAAACAAAATACATTGCGTCAAAGCAACTGAACAACATTCATTAGGAAAACAGTGTCAATAATGCAAAAATGATAGTTAAAGGCAGTTCATCATTGGATTCAGTGATGTCATCTCTGTTCAGTTAAATAGTGTCTGTGCATTTATTTGCAATCAAGTCAACGATATCGCTGTAAATGAAGTGACCCCAACTAAGCAAGCCAGAGGCGACAGCGGCAAGGAACCGAAGCTCCATCGGTGACAGAATGGAGAAAAAAACCTTGGGAGAAACCAGGCTCAGTTGGGGGGCCAGTTCTCCTCTGACCAGACGAAACCAGTAGTTCAATTCCAGGCTGCAGCAAAGTCAGATTGTGCAGAAGAATCATCTGTTTCCTGTGGTCTTGTCCTGGTGCTCCTCTGAGACAAGGTCTTTACAGGGGATCTGTATCTGGGGCTCTAGCTGTCCTGGTCTCCACTGTCTTTCAGGGATGTAGAGGTCCTTTCTAGGTGCTGATCCACCATCTGGTCTGGATACGTACTGGATCCGGGTGACTGCAGTGACCCTCTGATCTGGACACAGACTGGATCTGGTGGCCACGGTGACCTCGGAACAAGAGAGAAACAGACAAATATTAGCGTAGATGCCATTCTTCTAATGATGTAGCAAGTACATAGGGTGTTATGGGAAGTGTTTCCGGTTCCGGTTTACCTAATTAATGCAGCCTAAAAATCCTTTAACGGATTTGGATAATAAAAGCATATTAGTATGTTATGTGTATGCCAGGTTAAAAAGATGGGTCTTTAATCTAGATTTAAACTGCAAGAGTGTGTCTGCCTCCCGAACAATGTTAGGTAGGTTATTCCAGAGTTTGGGCGCCAAATAGGAAAAGGATCTGCCGCCTGCAGTTGATTTTGATATTCTAGGTATTATCAAATTGCCTGAGTATTGAGAACGTAGCGGACGTAGAGGATTATAATGTAAAAGGAGCTCATTCAAATACTGAGGTGCTAAACCATTCAGGGCTTTATAAGTAATAAGCAATATTTTAAAATCTATGCGATGCTTGATAGGGAGCCAGTGCAGTGTTGACAGGACCAGGCTAATATGGTCATACTTCCTGGTTCTAGTAAGAACTCTTGCTGCTGCATTTTGGACTAGCTGTAGTTTGTTTACTAAGCGTGCAGAACAACCACCCAATAAAGCATTACAATAATCTAACCTTGAGATCATAAATGCATGGATTAACATTTCTGCATTTGACATTGAGAGCAAAGGACGTAATTTAGATATATTTTTGAGATGGAAAAATGCAGTTTTACAAATGCTAGAAACGTGGCTTTCTAAGGAAAGATTGCGATCAAATAGCACACCTAGGTTCCTAACTGATGACGAAGAATTGACAGAGCAACCATCAAGTCTTAGACAGTGTTCTAGGTTATTACAAGCAGAGTTTTTAGGTCCTATAATTAACACCTCTGTTTTTTCAGAATTTAGCAGTAAGAAATTACTCGTCATCCAGTTTTTTATATCGACTATGCAATCCATTAGTTTTTCAAATTGGTGTGTTTCACCGAGCTGCGAAGAAATATAGAGCTGAGTATCATCAGCATAACAGTGAAAGCTAACACCATGTTTCCTGATGATATCTCCCAAGGGTAACATATAAAGCGTGAAGAGTAGCGGCCCTAGTACTGAGCCTTGGGGTACTCCATACTGCACTTGTGATCGATAGGATACATCTTCATTCACTGCTACGAACTGATGGCGGTCATATAAGTACGATTTAAACCATGCTAATGCACTTCCACTGATGCCAACAAAGTGTTCAAGTCTATGCAAAAGAATGTTGTGGTCAATTGTGTCAAACGCAGCACTAAGATCCAATAAAACTAATAGAGAGATACACCCACGATCAGATGATAAGAGCAGATCATTTGTAACTCTAAGGAGAGCAGTCTCAGTACTATGATACGGTCTAAATCCTGACTGGAAATCCTCACATATACCATTTTTCTCTAAGAAGGAATATAATTGTGTGGATACCACCTTTTCTAGTATCTTGGACAGAAAAGGGAGATTCGAGATTGGTCTATAATTAACTAGTTCTTTGGGGTCAAGTTGTGGTTTTTTGATGAGAGGCTTAATAACAGCCAGTTTGAAGGTTTTGGGGACATATCCTAATGACAATGAGGAATTAATAATAGTCAGAAGAGGATCTATGACTTCTGGAAGCACCTCTTTTAGGAGCTTAGATGGTATAGGGTCTAACATACATGTTGTTGGTTTAGATGATTTAACAAGTTTATACAATTCTTCCTCTCCTATAGTAGAGAATGAGTTGAACTGTTCCTCAGGGGGTCTATAGTGCACTGTCTGATGTGATACTGTAGCTGACGGCTGAATGGTTGCAATTTTATCTCTAATAGTATCGATTTTAGAAGTAAAGTAGTTCATAAAGTCATTACTGCTGTGGTGTTGGGAAATGTCAACACTTGTTGAGGCTTTATTTTTCGTTAATTTAGCCACTGTATTGAATAAATACCTGGGGTTATGTTTGTTTTCTTCTAAAAGAGAATAAAAGTAATCGGATCTAGCAGTTTTTAATGCTTTTCTGTAGGATATGTTACTTTCCCGCCAAGCAATACGAAATACCTCTAGTTTTGTTTTCCTCCAGCTGCGCTCCATTTTTCGGGCTGCTCTCTTTAGGGTGCGAGTATGCTCATTATACCATGGTGTCAAACTGTTTTCCTTAACCTTCCTTAAGCGTAAAGGAGCAACTTTATTTAAAGTGCTAGAAAAGAGAGAGTCCATAGTTTCTGTTACATCATCAAGTTGTTCTGAGGTTTTGGATATGCTAAGGAATTTGGATACATCAGGAAGATAACTTAAAAAGCAGTCTTTTGTGGTAGAAGTGATGGTTCTTCCATACTTGTAACAAGAAGTAGAATTTACAATTTTGGCTATATGAATTTTGCAAAGAACTAAATAATGATCTGAGATATCATCACTTGGCTGAATAATTTCAACACCATCAACATCAATTCCATGTGACAGTATTAAATCTAGAGTATGATTTCGACAATGAGTAGGTCCTGAAACGTGTTGTCTAACACCAATAGAGTTCAGAATGTCTATAAATGCTGATCCCAATGCATCGTTTTCATTATCAACATGGATATTAAAATCACCAGAGGTGTCAAGTAACGAAGTACAAATACTTCGTTACCTTACTTAAGTAGAAATTTGGGGTATCTATACTTTACTTGAGTAATTATTTTTCAGCCGACTTTTTACTTCTACTTCCATTTTCACGCAAGTATCTGTACTTTCTACTCCTTACATTTTAAAAATAGCTTCGTTACTGCCATTTCATTTTCGGCTTGTTTTCATTCCGGCTTGTCATCATTCAAAAAAAAACCTATCCAGATAATTCGCACCATCCGGATTGATTGTGGTTGGATGAAAAGTATAAACATATACCATTCCGACATCCTATTTGGTTTGTACGCGATCCATCGCGCCTGCACATGGCACAAATCACATCACACTCCAGCAAGGACATAGACAGTTTTGGGTTCGTTTATGAAAAAATATATTTCTTAAAAGTAGGGTTGGGTATGGAACCGTTATCCGATCGCCTCAGAGTCAGTCCCCTTAAGTTTCAAATGAAACTGGCGTCAGACCGGTCTCCTCTCCGTCTTTCAGCGCGCTCTTCAACCCGCAGACCGCGAGGGGAGCAGCGCATGCGCACTTAAACACAGAGGACACAAGGTATGTGTTTATCGATAGATTGTTAGAATATCGTATCTGTGCAGTTCTTTGTCATAAATACAGTTTACAAAAGGTCACGAGGGAGCAGTTGGTTTCTCATCTTGGTTGGTTTCTCAGCGTAAATAGAGCCCTTAACACATATGAACGAAAACACATACTTTAATTACACTTATTTAAATAGGCTTAATTTAACCATAAGTACTTTATACATACACTACTGTGCAAAAGTCTTAGTCACGTTAGTATTTTCACTTAAAAGAATGGTGTTCGGCCAGTTATTTATATATTTTGCTGTAGTGTGTCAGTATAAAATATCAGTTTACATTTCCAAACATTCATTTTGCCGTTGTCAGACTGCTTGTGCATTCAAAATCGCACTAGATTATTATTAAAATTAATGGCAAACTGAAATTTCCTTCTGACACACTACAGCAAAAGATATAAATAACTGGATTAAAAACCTTTTTTGGGGTGAAAATACTAATGTGCCTAAGACTTTTGCACAGTACTGTATTTTAAAAACGACATTGTTGCTACTTTATAAAGAATGAGCATACAGTAATTCACAGAACTGATTAAAGACAGTGACAGACAGCACTCATCTTAACTAAATATCAGAGAGATTGACAGAGATACAGTAGAAACATTATGTGTGGTTTTGTATTAAATAATGACCCAGATTGTGAAATACATTTATTAGCCTTAGATTAAGGGAAGCACAACTTGGGAAATGAGAGCATCAAGGTGAAAGCTATGGATTTATTTTAAATATTTGTAATGTTCTTTAATGTTATCCATAGGTATTTTTGTGGTTCTTTTTTTTTTTAAGTATCAGTTCAGGCACTGTTTAGGCGCCGGTACCATTTTAAAAGTATCGAAAAGGCACTGGACCCTACTTAAAAGTTATTATTTCTCACTGGCTCATTTACCAAATGGATGCTTTCTCTTCGTCTTCCACAAATTAAGCTACTGTAGGTAGTTCGGTAGCGAGACGGTTTAATAAATGATCATTTGCGATTGATGACATGATTGACAATGTTGTGATAAGTAGGCTATAGCAACTTTGTAACTCCTTACCCCCCGAACACAGAACATAAGCAGACGTATGTACCGAATACAGGAAGCTATCAATCGAGAAGGTATCAGGATTACGAGTTATTATTAATTTAAATTTTTTTGATTAATCACTTGGATTAATCATTCATTTTGACAGCACTAATGTTTATTGTAAATAGACAACGATACAAGGCTTATTGTTACTAAGCCTGCCCTGGGTACACCAATCTTCTTGACTATTGCATTGCAGATTCCTACAGCTGGGGCTTGGATGTACATTTACATTCCATTAAAGGTTATTGATGACATGCCTCTAAAGTTTGACTTTTTGCACCATAACAATACTTATAGGCAACTAGTCATCATATCTCTAGTCTATTTGCATTGTACTAAAGTGCGTTCATTTTCAATGGGCATATATGCGGCTGAAACAGGTAAACTAGTGCATCCCAAATTTTTCAACATGAACATTTTAATATAACATTATAGTCATTATGGCCTTTAGAAAAATGTTTTTTTGAGGAGGTGGGGTAGTGCACAATAGGCCCCTGTGGTGCGACCTAAGCTTTTGTTGTTAATGGCATTTTTTTTCCTTACATTACTTTTACTTTTATACTTTAAGTAGTTTTTTAAACCAGTACTTTTACACTTTTACTTGAGTAAAAAGCTTGAGTTGATACTTCAACTTCTACAAAAGTCTTTTTAACCCTCTGGAGTCTAAGGGTATTTTTGGGGCCTGGAAAAGTTTTGTCATGCCTTGACATTTGTGCTTTTTTCAGTTTCTTATAAATATCTAAATGGGTAAAGTCTAATCTCACTGTAATCAGCACAAACTGGGCTGTAATAATATGTGAAATGCATGTATGTACATGATTGTGTTTTTGAGAAAAAAAATATTATGCGTGGTTAGTGAAAAACTAAAAATGTTAAAACGCTTGAATAAGGCAAAAAAACACATAAAGAACAATGGTTCCCGGGATTTTTGAGAACTGGAGCTTGTAGCCTAGAATTTTTCTTTCTAAATGATGTGAAAATCATCTTGTTTACTCACTCACAGAAAACAATATATTGATTTAAATTTTCTAAGACACTTTTTGTTGGTAAAAGTCATATGCGAGTAGGCGTCAACTATCATTAATATCATTGTGATTTACACCTGAGAAGACAAAGGCCTGCATAATGAGCTGCATAATGAGCCTTTCAGTCATCTGTGCCACTGAGAGGAAGGAGTTACAAGAAAGAATGTGAAGACAAAATAAATCTATATAATTTTATGTTTGTAGTTTATTTACAATATATTTAATTATCCCACAACATAATTTAATATCCACTTGGGGGAGCAGTTAAACAGTTTATCAGGAACAATCAAAGCTGCCTTTCAATCAAATTGTTTGGCATCCTTACTCCAGTCACACAATCCTTCAGAAATCCTTTTAACAATCTTATTTTCTACAAAAAAACATTTATTGTTATTATTATCATCATTATTATTAATGTTGAAAAGAGCTGAGAATATTTTTCTGGGTTTTTAGGGGGAATAAATTGAAAGAAAAGCATTGTTTTTACATTTGTTAGTTATCTATTTGTTACATTTATATTGTTATTGAAATATTGTTATTGAAACTTCATAATGTTTCACTTGATTATTATACATTTAGTCAGGAATTATAGTTTGGAAAAAGTATTTGGAAAAAGTCTAACTAGTAAAATTTTTACACGTTATGTGAAAACTAGTACAAGTATATAGATAAATAAAAAGAGACTTACTCATGTTTATGATCTCTGCTGAATAAAGGGCTTCATTCTTTTTTTTCTGAGGAAATCCATTTCTCAAATCCTCAACCACATCACATCTTTTTGGGGTGAATTATGTGTTATTCCTCTCATCGCGAAGCAAACAGTAAAATAAAAAAAACTTGAACAGTCTCGCTGCTTTTTCTTCTGTTATGGGCGTATTCAAGCCGCGCGCTTCAGTTTGAATCTGAATAGCGCGTTCAGCGCGGGGCCGTGGTCACATTAGATATAATGAAGGGAGACATGAAAAACAGACATCGCGTTGTTTTCATATGGATTACTTTATCACAGAATATCTGTTTTCGATGGCACTTATTTAGTTTAAAAGTAGACATGTCAAGCTTTCTATAGATATCTCTCTCATGTATTTTCGTTGAGTATTCACGGAGTTACAGTTCATTTAAATGACGTGTTTGTAAAAGAAGATCAGCGCAGACAAAGGCTGCAGACAGCGCACCTTGTTTGTTATCTTTATTTTATAAGTGCACAAAGTTTTGTTGTTATTATGTCTGTATCCAAAAAAAAGTAGACCCTTTACAAATTCGATTGATGTATTGCTCTTATCTGTACGATTAAAACTGAAAGTGTAATTTAAGTTCTTTTCGGGGTTATCAGGAGAAAATGACTTAAAACGCGTATCCGCGTTAATTGACTCGAAATGGTTAAACCCTAGTATCTATACTACTACTTGAGTAATGAATGCCAATACTTTTGACACCACTGAAAATCACCAACTATTAAAACTTTATCTGCAGCCAGAACTAACTCGGATGTAAAATCAGCGAACTCTTTAATAAAGTCTGTATGGTGCCCTGGTGGCCTGTATACAGTAGCCAGTACAAACATAACAGAGGATTTATCATTAACATTTGTTTCTCTGGATAATGTTATATGAAGCACCATTACTTCAAACGAGTTATACTTGTAGCCTGCCCTCTGAGAAATCCTGAAAACGTTGTTATAAATTGAAGCAACACCTCCCCCCTTCAATTGTCTATGAAACCTATGTTATTCTGTGGGCACCACTTAGACATCCAGCCATTGAGTGATGACAATCTGCTATGCATCTCATCACCACGGTAAGCAGGGAGGGGACCAGAGCATATTACAGTGTCTGACATCGTGCTTGCAAGTTCACACACCTCTTTAATGTTATTTTTAGTGATCTCCGACTGGCGAAGTCGAACATCATTAGCGCCGGCATGAATAACAATCTTACTGTATTTACGTTTAGCATTAGCCAGCACTTTTAAATTTGCCAAGATGTCAGGCGCTCTGGCTCCCGGTAAACATTTGACTATGGTGGCTGGTGTCTCTATATTCACGTTCCGTACAATAGAATCACCAATAACTAGAGCACTTTCATCAGGTTTCTCAGTGTGTGCATCACTGAGTGGGGAGAACCTGTTTAATGTTTTGAAGAGCGGTGTTTTGACCCACGACCAGTGTTGGGGAGTAACTAGTTACATGTAACGGCGTTACGTAATTTAATTACAAAATTATTGTAACTGTAATTAGTTACAGTTACTACGAAAAAATGAGTAATTAAATTACAGTTACTTATGAAATTTTTAACGATTACAAAGGGGATTACATTTGAATATTTACACACATTCACATTCAGATTTAACTGATTTATTTCCCAAATTGCACTGACAATTCTGAGACATACCGCCCTAATAATTTCCGGGATGCGGAAATACAGTCAGGTTCGTAGAATCCAGTCTTAAAAACGGAATGCCTAACGCGGACGCAATATGCCACATTTTGGATGACTAAATCAAAAGTAGGTCAGTACACTTGAATCAAAACATGACATGGACTAGTGTCTGTGAATTTTAAGCCCCAAAAATGCAATATATGACTTGCACATTCTGCGTGTTGGAAATCAGGCGCGGACTGGACACCGGGAGAACCGGGACAATTCCCGGTGTCCTGGCAGTCGATTTTGCCCGCTATTTAATATCATTATTTTATAATTGCCTGCCGAATGTACTAAAGCGATCATTTGCGAATCCGCCATTTGATCTCTAATAAATCATGAATTGTTAGTCATGACTCGCGCGCTCTCCGCGCCTCCGCCAAACGGTTTGGATCAGACTCAGAGTAATCAATTCGAGAGAGAGAGAGAGAGAGAGAGAGAGAGAGAGAGAGAATAGAGTGGAGTGTGGAAGCGCACAGCTAGAGCAGAGAAGCAGGACTCCTGTTCAGGGTTTCAGGTCAGTTTCATCTGTAAAGATGCTTTTTTGTCTTTGTTTTTTTTTTATTTATTTTATCAAGCAGCAGCACGTTGCTCATCAGTCATCACTCAAAATACTATATAAAGGACATCATTATTATCTGTTGTAATGTTACAGTAGTAATTTAGCTGAAAAACAATCCGATTTTTTTTTTAATAGGTTTATGGGGATCTACGACAGACAACACAACCCTTACGAAAATTAACATTTTAATATAAATACAAATATAAATATATAAATATAAATTTAACTATAAATTCAGAGAAAATGGTTAATATTGTTTGACTGTGATAACCAAAACTGTAAAATTATTTTACAAATGTATTTATTTAAAAATAAATACAAATCCAAAAAATAAAAAATGAAACAAGGTTATTTTACTTTTATATAGGCTAATAAAAGCATGGTTAATTTTTGTAAGGGAAAAACATGACTCGTGTACAGTATAAGGATTTTTCTATAAAGATATTGTAGTATTGTAGAGTATTGTATTGTAAAGTATAGTTTTGTTCAATCTTGAGTATTAAAGTCACGAGAGAGATGGATAACAGGGCAAAATAAAGAAACTGAAGAGAAAATTGGAAGTGAAGGTGCAGTACAGGAGAGAACTTTTGATTATTTTGCATGTCCCCAAATTAAAGATTTAAAATAGATAAAAAATAGTTTTGTCCATGAATTTGTTTGTATGAGTTTGAAATTTCCAGTCTGAATTTTTTTCCCAGTCCGCCCCTCCTGTAAATTAATGGCAAAGACATGGTTTCATTTACTACACATAGGCCTACTGAAGCTCGCAGTGTTTTCAACCTCTGCCATCTCAATATAGGAGTACATGAGCACATAAACATAATTTCTAGAACTGCTCTGTGTCACTTCATGTGCATTTCACTTATTTTGAGAAAACTATCATCATATACAGAGACAGCAGTTTAAAAAAAAACACCAATGTTTCAGGAGTTTATTACACAGAATACGTCACATACTTATTAGATAACTGTATTTAAGTTGATGTATATGCTTTTATTTATTATTCTTTAATTTTCACAAATTTAGAAAAGTAATCAAAAAGTACTCAAAATTAATTAGTTATATTACTTTAATAAAGTAATTGAAAAAGTTACACTACTATTACATTTTAAACAGGGTAACTTGTAATCTGTAACCTATTACATTTCCAGAGTAACCTTCCCAACACTGCCCACGACTACGCTGCCTCACTGTCACCCAGTTGCCCTGCTGCAGGGGCTCTGTTTCCGGAACCGAACAATGTACAGGAATCCCTGAGCTAGACGCATCCAAAGCCGTATCTAGAGCCCTAACATTCTTACTGTCCTCAATTAAAGTTTGGATGCGTGTCTCTAATTTTGAAATCTTCTCTATCAGCCTAACTATTTCCCTGCATTTATCACATGTGAATCCCTCATCTGCGACAGAGATAGATAAACTGTACATGTGGCAAGAGGTGCAAGTAACAATGACGGGAGAAGCCATTACTCACCGTGCTTGATGAAATATTCTTACTGCGGTTGTTTGATGAACTTGTGAAAAAATGGAGCGGGGGAGAGGAGAAAAGAATTATATATATTATATGGAATATACTTTAATATATTCCACTTATATTTATGACTTTAAATGCATATTTCTCAACGTTCACCTTTTTACTAAAGCCACTCGCTGTATGTGAGCCCGGGTGCGAGGGCCCGTTCATCGCTGCTTGCAGCTTTAATTCTTATTCTTATTATTCTTCTTCTTCTTCTCCCGAATGAATTGCATTTTTGAGGGCTTAAACATGCTCAAAAAGTCATGAAACTTTGCACACACGTCAGACCTGGTGAAAATTTTCGTCTGATATAGGATTCAGAAGAAGGTGTGGCAAAATGGCTCGACAGCGCCACCTATACTAAAAAAATCAACAGCCTTCCAGCTATGTTTCACGTACATGCACGAAAATTGGCACACATATGTAACACACCAATACCTACAAAAAAGACTCTTGGAGCAAAATTCTAAACCCAACAGGAAGTCGGTTATTTTTAATATTATGAGCAAATTTTGTGTAATTTTTGTCATTTCCATGCGTTGTATTTTAACGAACTCCTCCTAGAGATTTATTCAGATCAACACCAAATTTGGTATGCCTAATCTAAAGGCCTTTGCGATGTAAATTGCGATTCGTTAAATTCGTTAAAGGGCGTGTCTATGGCGGCCTGACAAATTTCGATGTTTCGCATGAAAAAGGAAGTTGCTGTAACTCAGACATACAATGTCCAATCTGCCCCAAACTTCACATGTTGGATAAGACTCTTGACCTGAACAGTTTTAAATGCCAATATTTAGTTATAGCCATAGCACCACCTGCTGGCAATAGGAAGTGACATGTTTTACGTTGTAACAAACTACTCCTAGAAAATTTAATGACATCAACATTTTATTTCTGTCAGTCTAATCTAAAGGTCTTTGTAATGTTAAATTGTGGAGATCTTTAGTTTTTGTTAAAGGGCGTGTCTATAGCGCTGTGACAGAATTTGATGTCTCGCCATGGGAATAGAAGTTGTTGTAACTTCTATTCCCATGAAATGTCCGATCTTCTCCAAACTTCAGATATTTTGAAAGAGTCATAGTAAAGACCTGAAGACATGTAAAGGCCAGTTTTCAGTTATAATCATAGCGCCACCTGTTGGCAATAGGACACACCATGCAGGAAAATTGGCAGATACAAATCACTTTGACATATTTCACTTATATTTACAACTTCAAATGCATATTTCTCGCCGTTCACTTTTTTACTAAAGCCATTTGCTTGCAGTGACCCCGGGTGCGAGGGCCCGTTAATCGCTGCTTTAATTTCTAGTTGTTATTGAAAAGGTGAAGCAAAGTTTCATAACTTGTGAATTTTCTTTATTTTTTTTTATTTATTTTTTTACCAGCTGTGGATGTATATGATCTGTCTTTGTGAATTCTCTACTCTACATCTGTGTATCACGAGTTCAGTTACTGTGGGACAAACAATGTTTTCTAGGCCACTGGGTCACAAATATCAGAATAAAGCAGCCTAAATGCTCTTTTAACACTTCCATATGATTGTGTAACCAGTATCTGCATCAGAGAAAAAGTAAAAACAACATAAAAAAAAACACTTTGAAACACTTTATTTGTTGAAATCACAACTTTGATTGTATAATGGTATATAGTGACTCAAGTGACATCTTCAAAACACAGAAATTACTCACCAAAATGATGAGAACCATAAAAGACCCTTTTACATCCATCTGGACCTACTTGAGGTACACAACACCTCTATGTTCAAAATAAATTGCACAACATATTTAACTACAACCCGAATTCCGGAAAAGTTGGGACGTTTTTTAAATTTTAATAAAATGAAAACTAAAAGACTTTCAAATCACATGAGCCAATATTTTATTCACAATAGAACATAGATAACATAGCAAATGTTTAAACTGAGAAAGTTTACAATTTTATGCACAAAATGAGCTCATTTCAATTTTGATTTCTGCTACAGGTCTCAAAATAGTTGGGACGGGGCATGTTTACCATGGTGTAGCATCTCCTTTTCTTTTCAAAACAGTTTGAAGACGTCTGGGCATTGAGGCTATGAGTTGCTGGAGTTTTGCTGTTGGAATTTGGTCCCATTCTTGCCTTATATAGATTTCCAGCTGCTGAAGAGTTCGTGGTCGTCTTTGACGTATTTTTCGTTTAATGATGCGCCAAATGTTCTCTATAGGTGAAAGATCTGGACTGCAGGCAGGCCAGGTTAGCACCCGGACTCTTCTACGACGAAGCCATGCTGATGTTATAGCTGCAGTATGTGGTTTTGCATTGTCCTGCTGAAATAAACAAGGCCTTCCCTGAAATAGACGTTGTTTGGAGGGAAGCATATCTTGCTCTAAAACCTTTATATACACCTTTCAGCATTCACAGAGCCTTTCAAAACATGCAAGCTGCCCATACCGTATGCACTTATGCACCCCCATACCATCAGAGATGCTGGCTTTTGAACTGAACGCTGATAACATGCTGGAAGGTCTCCCTCCTCTTTAGCCCGGAGGACACGGCGTCCGTGATTTCCAACAAGAATGTCAAATTTGGACTCGTCTGACCATAAAACACTATTCCACTTTGAAATAGTCCATTTTAAATGAGCCTTGGCCCACAGGACACGACGGCGCTTCTGGACCATGTTCACATATGGCTTCCTTTTTTCATGATAGAGCTTTAGTTGGCATCTGCTGATGGCACGGCGGATTGTGTTTACCGACAGTGGTTTCTGAAAGTATTCCTGGGCCCATTTAGTAATGTCATTGACACAATCATGCCGATGAGTGATGCAGTGTCGTCTGAGAGCCCGAAGACCACGGGCATCCAATAAAGGTCTCCGGCCTTGTCCCTTACGCACAGAGATTTCTCCAGTTTCTCTGAATCTTTTGATGATGTTATGCACTGTAGATGATGAGATTTGCAAAGCCTTTGCAATTTGACGTTGAGGAACATTGTTTTTAAAGTTTTCCACAATTTTTTTACGCAGTCTTTCACAGATTGGAGAGCCTCTGCCCATCTTTACTTCTGAGAGACTCTGCTTCTCTAAGACAAAGCTTTTATAGCTAATCATGTTACAGACCTGATATCAATTAACTTAATTAATCACTAGATGTTCTCCCAGCTGAATCTTTTCAAAACTACTTGCTTTTTTAGCCATTTGTTGCCCCCGAGCCAACTTTTTTGAGACCTGTAGCAGGCATTAAATTTTAAATGAGCTAATTAAGTGGATAAAAGTGTAAAATTTCTCAGTTTAAACATTTGCTATGTTATCTATGTTATATTGTGAATAAAATATTGGCTCATGTGATTTGAAATTCCTTTAGTTTTCATTTTATTAAAATTTAAAAAACGTCCCAACTTTTCCGGAATTCGGGTTGTAGAATTCTTTGTCATGTGGTCTTTAATCTGTAGTTTGTCTATGTTGCATTTTTCTCTGTTTAGAAGATTATTTTAATTGTATTTGAAGAGTCTTAGTTGCATAGAGGATTTGTTTGTCACATACCTGCTAAGGACTGTTTAACAATAACATGGCAGACCGCTGGATAAAAATGCCAATTTTTCCATTTTCCTCTTCTTTTTGTTTTTATTACCATATTTCCACTGGACAGCTACACCTGAACTGTCACCAGAGCTAGAGCTCACGAGCCAGATAGACTTCTCAGCTGAACCTTGTTCACTGACTGTCTGTTTGCTTTGCTTCTTACATCCAGCGTGTATCTTTGAGCACATCAACTGTGGATGAATATGATCTGCATTTGTGTGCTCTCATTGGCTCTGCTGAATGATGAATTCGCAAATCAGGAAAAAGAAGCTGAGCTGCCTTATGTAATACCACATGCTGATGCCAGGGCCCATTCAGGTGGGTTCTCGAAGGCCCTCTGCGCCGTCCCCTGCTCCACCTCTTTTCTGTCTGTGTACCGTCAAACATGTCAAAGCACATTTTTGACTGCAGCTTATTTTAACAGCATGTCTTTTGCTGAGAAGTTTCTCTTTAGCATCTTGAATTCTATTCCACTTATTCCAAGGAACAGAACCACACAAAACCAGGATTTTGACCCAGTGCTCTGTTAGCCAATTCTGTCAGGAGGCCCCTTATTGAGTTTCATGCCCTACTTGCATATGGAGTAGGTACATTGCTGATGTTGCTCCATTCACACAGGACATGGCTGGTCCAATCAAGTGCATTGCAATCATGTGCTGCTGTACTCAAGTCTGTGATCAGCCAAGCAAAAGGCATTTTCACACAAGAATGACATTTACATTGATTAGAGCTGTTGGGTGATTGACTATACAAATAAACAAGAAATTGGAGCTATCTTTTTACAGATTGCAAAGCTAAAGAAAACAGATGCACATGGATTGTTGCAATTTGCAGAAACAACTGGAATCCAAGGACTCAAATGTGAATTTGCACTTGCCATTTTATATCATATATGCTGAATTTTGGAGTATTTGAATTTTGAGTTTAAAACAGTTTAAAAGTTTTGATAAAATATACTGAAACAACTGAGAAAAAAAGAAAACAGTGTCTTTATCTCTTTAATTTTGCCAACAAATAATACTATCTTGTACGGAGCCCCTCTGGTCCCACTGTCAAAATTTTTTTTTAAAAAATAACTAACTCGTGGCCTCAAGATACTAGTACTGTTCATCACAATCAATTCATTTCTGTTAATGCAGAAATGTAAATCTTGTAGGCTGCATATCCATAGTCCTTTATAATTCTTCTTCATATTTTATAGCATATATTTATACTTTTTACATGTATATAGGCTACTTGTTTATTTACCAACTTCTATTATTATTTATATTCCTTTAAATGTCTTGATGTGCACATCAACTGTGACACAAGAATTGTCCGCCGGGTTATCAATATCAATAAAGTATTTCTGATTCTGATTTTAAGATAGCCTTTAGTAGTGTGCAGACTGGTTCATTAATTATTGAAGTGTTTCACATTTTGGAAAAGCAAGTCTGTGTAGCCTACGATAAAACGTCAGCAGAGGGCGTTCTAGGCTTAGGTCACGGTACCTCCGTCTGGCTGTATGTATTTATCTGTATTTCCCGGTATTTCCCAGTTCAGTTGACGGCAAGGAGTTGCGGGATGAGAATGCGTTAGATGATCATATGAATAATTAGCATAACAAGTTAAGCAGGCTAATTCAACGTTAATGGCTATCAAGTCCGATAAAATTTGTAACGTTAGTAGCAGAGACTAAGATAGCAGTTACTTGATAACCATTAACGTTGAATTAGCCTGCTTAACTTGTTATGCTAATCGTTAATGCTTCCAGCTTGAACACCTATAGTCTTGCAGTTATCTTAACTCAGTAATTTGCCATCTAACTAAATGTTAACCATTCTAATTAAAACACTCTTACCTCTGTAAAGCCGTCACAATTATTCATTTGATCATCTAACGCATTCTCATCCCGCAACTCCTTGCCGTCAACTGGGAAATACTGGAAAATACAGATAAATACATACAGCCAGACGGAGGTACCGTGACCTAAGCATAGTACGCCCTCTTCTGACGTTTTATCGTAGGCTACACAGACATGCTTTTCCAAAATGTGAAACACTTCAATAATTAATGAACCAGTCTGCACACTACTAAAGGCTATTTTAAAATCAGAGGCCACGAGTTAACTTATCTTGAGGCCACGAGTTAGTATCTTGGGGCCACGAGTTATTTATATATATATATTTTTTTTTTGACAAAGTGGGACCAGAGGGGCTCCGTAATCTTGATATATGACAAGGAATCATGTCTAGTCACTTTTTTTGTATAATGCTTTATACAACACTGATTTAAAGCAGTCAAAGCAGCTTTAAAGTGTCAAACAGGAAATTGGTTTGTCAGTAATGCAGAGGACAATACTAACAATGAGTAATTTTTCCAGCTAAAGTCAGTTCATTGATGTTTCAGTAATGTGAGCCAGAGCAAAGTTGACAGAACTAATATGATCTTACTTCCTGGTTCAGAAATTACCAGGAAATTACTAGTCATCCAGTTTTTATATCAACTATGCATTAAAAATGTGTATGCTTCATTGGGCTGTGAAGAAATATAGAGCTGAGTATCATCAGCATAATAGTGAAAGCAATCAACATGTTACCTGATGATATCTCCCAAGGGTAAAATGTAAAGCGTGAAAAGCAATGGTCCTAGTACTGAGCCTTGTGGTACTACATACTGTACTTGTGATTGATATGATATCTATGATATTTACTGCTACAAATTGATGATGGTCAGATAAATATGATTTGAACCATGACTATGCTATTCCACTAATGCCAACCTTATTTTGTAGTCTATTCAAAAGAATGTTGTGGTCAGTAGTGTCAAACGCAGCACTAAGATCCAATAGCACTAACAGAGAGATACAACCACGATTAGATTAAAAGAGCAGGCCATTTGTTACTCTGACGAAAGTAGTATCAGTGCTATGATACAGTCTTAATCCTGACTGGAAATTCTCAGAGATACCACGTCTCTTTAAGAAGAAACAAAGCTGTGAGGATAGTGCCTACTGAGGTTTTGAGATCGGTCTGTAATTAAATAATATTCCAGAGTTAAGTTTTGTTTTTTAAAAGAGAGGCTTAATATCCGCCAGTTTTGAAGGTTTTGGGGAAATATCCTTATGACAATGACAAATGAATAATATTCAGAATAGGATCTGTGACTTCTGGAAGTACCTCTTTTAGATTAGACTGAATAGGCTACTAAAAGAAGTGCTTTAGAAAAAGAGGTGCTTATTAAAATGTCAAATTTATTGCGCTTCTCAGTACACATTGTTTCAAAGCAGCTTTACCTGAAATTCTATTTCAGCAGAGCAAACTTGATTCAAACTATTTTTTATTATTATCTTTCCACCTTATTTTTATGGTAAGACAAGGTGTGGCCATTTGAATGTCTTCCAGTGCCATCTGCTTACAGTTATTTTAGCTGTGCAAAAACAGTTCATTATGCTATTATAAACATGGGTTTGTAGTGAAAATAGTTATGGACTTTTTTTTTTTTTACATACTTCTAGCAGCTGTCTCAATAATTCACTAATAAATAACTAAATAAATAATAGCACTGAAAAGCAAGTTTTTTTTTCCTAAGAAAACTGAATTTAAAACCAGAATACTCATATAATGAAACCAGTTACCAGTTGCTATGTTTAGGGTAAGGGGTTGGTTAGAATATAATGTATGTATACACTGAACAAAATTATACAAGCAACACTTTTGTTTTTGCCCCCATTTTCCATGAGCTAAACTCAAAGATCTAAGACTTTTTCTATGTACACCAAGGGCCTATTTCTCTCAAATATTGTTCACAAATCTGTCTAAATCTGTGTTAGTGTGCACTTCTCCATTGGTGAGATAATCCATCCACCTTACGTGTGTCATATGAAGATGCTGATTAGACAGCATGATTATTGCACAGGTGTGCCTTAGGCTGGCCACAATAAAAGGCCACACTAAAATGTGCAGTTTTATCACACAGCACAATGCCACAGATGTCACAAGTTTTGAGGGAGCGTGCAATTGGCATGCTGACTGCAGGAATGTGCACCAGAGCTGTTGCCTGTGAATTGAATGTTCGTTTCTCTACCATAAGCCGTCTCCAGAGGTGTTTCAGGGTTTGCTGATGTCAACATTGTGGATCGAGTGGCCCATGGTGGCAGTGGGGTTATGGTATGGGCATATGTTATGGACAATGAACACAGGTGAATTTTATTGATGACATTCTGAATGCACAGAGATACAGTGATGAGATCCTGAGGCCCATTGTTGTGCCATTCATCCATGACCATCACCTCATGTTGCAGCATGATAATGCACGGCCCCATGATGCAAGGATCTGTACACAATTCCTGGAAGCTGAAAACATCCCAGTTCTTGCATGGTCAGCATACTCACCAGACATGTCACCCATTGAGCATGTTTGGGCTGCTCTGGATCAGTGTATACGACAGCGTGTTCCAGTTCCTTTATCCAGCAACTTCTCACAGCCATTTACGAGGAATGGACTAACATTCCACAGGCTACAATCAACAACCTGATCAACTCTATGCGAAGGAAATGTGTTGCACTGTGTGAGGCAAATGGTGGTCACACCAGATACTGGTTTTTGGACCACACCGGAAACCCCAATACTGTAAAACTGCAGACTTTAGAGTGTCCTTTTATTGTGGCCAGTCTTATCAGCATCTTGATATGACACACCTGTGAGGAGAAGTGCTCACTAACAGATTTGTGAACAATATTTGAGAGAAATAGGTACATAGAAAAAGTCTTAGAACTTTTTCAGCTCATGAAAAAATGTGGGCAAAACAAGTGTTGCGTTTATAATTTTACTTAAAGGGTTAAGTAACTCTTTAAGTAAAGTTAAGTAACCCACTCGGCTCAGTGTTCATCTTCAGTTCTCTCTTCACTGCAGTTCAGTCAGTGTACTGTTTGAGTAAATGAATTACTCCGGGATATTGGTTTGTTTGAACTCAGAGGGAGTGTCAGCCACATTAAAAAAGTTAACAGCTTAAGTCATTTGTGGATTAATGCTTATTGGAGATGCGAACCATTTAAAACGATTCAGTTCGATTTGGTAAACTGAATGATTCGTTCGCGAACCGGATATCCAGACTGCTTTGATTTGAACTCTCTCTCACAACAGACACGGAAGAGAAGACAATGCTGAATAAAGTTGTTGTTTTTGCTATTTTTGGACCAAAATGTATTTTCGATGCTTCAAAATATTCTAACTGACCGGACTACTTTGATGATGTTTTTATTACCTTTCTGGACATGGACAGTAGACCGTACACACAGCTTTAATGGAGGGACTGAGAGCTCTCGGACTAAATCTAAAATATCTTAAACTGTGTTCCAAAGATAAACGGAGGTTTTACGGGTTTGAAACAACATCAGGGAAAGTTATTAATTACATAAATTTGCTATCTGGGTGAACTAACCCTTTAAGTGTCTATATATATATATATATATATGTGTCTCTGGGAATGATGCTGTTTGTGGGGGTTGTTTAATCGGACTGGAAACTCCTTTTGGCGCCTGTGAAAATGTGCATTTGTGCGAATGCGCACAGCATCAACTTAATATTTTCATGCTGAATTTAATTAATTCACATGGCTTGGATTTAAATGCATGTAATTCGCATAAAACCATTTAATAATTATTAATTAAAATCAAAAACTAAATTTAAAAGGATTAAACTAGCAAAATTTAATTACGCTTAATTTAATTGGGGCCATAATCATAATGAAACTCTTTTTAGGTCTAAACTTAAAACCCACCTGTTTAGGATGGCTTTTAATACATAGTAGTGGTGACACAATTTTCCTCTTGCTGTTTTCTTTTTTGTTATATGTATTTATTGTATGATATGATGTTTATTGTATTCTATGATGTGAAGCACTTTGGATACCTGACGGTTGTTGTAAAGCGCTATACAAATAAATGTTGATTGATTGATTGATTGATGTTGATAATCATTTTTTTCAGTGTAGCATAAAATAGTACCATCAGTAACTGGAGAAATGTGAAGGTTATAAGATGTTCTTGTCAAATCAAAGTCAATTTTCACAAACCCAAACATTGGAAAAAAATCTGTTCCAAAAAATATTCCATTCTTAGTTATAAACACTGTGAAGTACATTAAACATTACATGATGCCAGTGGTTCCCAAACCAGGGTTCTTGTGAAAGTGATAACTGACCAGTTTATTTATCTGTAATATATGCTGAATGGCTAGAGTAGACTGTGACGTTTGAAAGAGCTCCTGTATAAAAGAGGAAAACATTCTTCCTTAACTGTGACCTAATTCTGTGCGCAATGTTGACCTAGAAATGTCAGTGATTCATATCTTACCATTGTTAGCATCTTCTGTTTATCCAGTGCACATTTACAAACTGTATATTTTGTCATATGTTTTATTTACAATCTTGTGTGTGCATGACTTTTTATAACCTTTTGGTTTCAAGTATGCGCTCATTCTCTGTGTGATGCTAAAAGGTAATATGATGAAATGGCGGCTGGTGGGTTGGAGGCACGCTAAATTGTAGTGGTCTGGTGATCACCTTTCACAGATTTCTGATTGTTTGCTTCTACTTAACTGCTGTAAATATATTTATTTATTTATTATTTTACATGTAAATATACAAATAGACATTATTGTTGTAATTGCATCAGCAGACTAAACATATCCAAAAGAAAGTACAGTGGAGTTTCTGACTTGAGTAATATTTGATCATGAAATTAATTAATATTAAATTATCCTTCTTCCATTTTCAACCTCCAAATTTTTGTGTAGGTTGTGACTAATGAGCTGCCACTGGGATTTAACTCACAAAATAATGTCCAGGTCATATTTCACCCCAAAATTAAAAAGAAATGAATCAAACACAAGATTTTGGGCAAAGCGTGTTGCCATAAAGACAGACTCGCTGTAGCATGATGGTTAGGTGTAGCTAGTCACACACTAAACAAGCAGCTGAATTATAAATTCCTCCTTTAAACCAGACTCAAATGCTTCAGGAGGATAAGAACAATCCCCACTTCCTAACTGTACTAACAAACATTTTAAATGCTTACCTGATGCATAACATTTTACATTTTCAATTAAATTTACATTTTAATAATATGAATTCATTTTATGCATTTATTTATTTTTCTTGTATTTTTGGCTGGGATGTACTCTCATGGCCAATTGAGGATAAACACTGACAATTTATAAGGCCATTGTAAAGCAATGATTTTTATTCTTGAACTCTGTTATATTATATTATATTATATTATATTATATTATATTATATTATATTATATTATATTATATTATATTATATTATAATCTTTCTGTGTGCTGCACTTACATTCTAAAGTGCATTTGTGATATATACGCTCAGTAGATGTATAGTGCTGTGCCAGTCAACACCACCATGGTGCTCCCAGTCCTCACATGTTAACTGACGTGCAGGTGTTTGAAAATTGATGCTTTATACTGAGAAAAAAAGAATAAAAATCCTCCTGTGAGCCATTACTGTTTCTCGTCAAGAGTTACCACGGTAAACCACAATGACTGTGCTGAAGAAGGAATACTAAAAGGTTTCTGGCTGGATTGCCAGCAGTTATACACCCAATATAAAGCTTAATAGGACATGTGAGATTTTCTGCTCTAGTTTTCAAGCAGAACACGACCAATGTGAATCTTTAACACAATATGAGCGCGAATCTCTCTTTAGGGTATTTATCTCATGTCACCACAAGGGAGAGCTGGATGTAAATGTTGCGTATATATATATATATATATATATATATATATATATATATATATATATATATGGGTTAGATACATTAGAGGCGTGTATGTGGGCGTCCAGTAGTTGCTGAATCTGAATGCGCAGGAGAGAGAGAGAGAGAGAGAGAGAGAGAATGAGAATGAGAGAGTGATGATGGCGGAGGAAGATCGGCGCTGAGCGGATCTTTATATAATTGCGTCCACTGCATTTATTGTAATTACAAAACATAATCGACCTGCTCGCTAGATCCAACCATGGGTAACGAGGCGAGCCTGGAGGGCGGTGAAGGCGCCACCATGGTGGGGATGTCGGTTTCAGCACCGCCGAACTCTGGACAGCTCCTGAAGCCCGTCAATGGCGCAGCGGCCGGCGCAGGAGCAGTCCTCGAACCCTCGAACGCGGGGATGAGCAGGTAAGACTAAGGGTCGTTTTTCTGCCAGCTTATTTTTACAGCATATGCTAAACGCCCATCGTGTCTGCGTGTTTGCATGTGTTTTCCTCCTCGAATAAGATCTACGATTTGACAGCGAGAAGCCGTGTGATTGATTGTGAGCTGAACAGAGGATGCTCATTGCTTTGTGATGCTGGGATGCTTGTTTCTAGGCTACGATCTCTGCTCACGGACATAAGTCTGTTCACTGCGGTTGGGAATTAAAGACGGGGTTTCTGATGTGCTGAGGTCGTCAGATCAGAGAGATAGTATACACACCTGAGCCACAAGATGACAAACTGAGAAACCAAAAGGATGCTGAAAGAGAGAGAGAGAGAGAGAGAGAGAGAGAGAGAAATGTATATGATCGTGTGAATGAATAGTGCTCACGTGCGTTTGAATATTTTCTCCTCCAAGAACTACAAACAGCGTAATATTTGATGTTGGTTGTTCGTAAAATCATCAGTCGTCGCTCTTTTTGAGATATAGAAATCTGAATATATAATGAAGAATTAAACAGCTATCTATCATCACTTATAGGCGACACCTGAATGACTTAAAACACACGATTTCATTTCTTAAGATTATTTTCGTTATTGTCGGGTTCTGAAGTATTTCTGAATGAGTTGTGACTCATGCACACATATCACGGACAGCGAATATTGCTTCCTTTCTGCAAATGGCTGTATGGTATGTGATAGAGGGTAAGAGTCGTTACAACTGTAAGTGCTTTTACATGAAGAATTGTAGCAATACACGCACAGCAGCTCATTCATCCGTTCATCAGCAGCTCGACGGAGGAGTGACTCATATTTACATCTGCTCTCTGTTGTGAGATGCTAAGAATAGGATGGGATATTACTGTGACACAGCATCACTCACTACCACGGCACATCTGTGTTTTTATTCCGTCGACGATGGCGTGGAGAAGTGTTGATTTTCCTTCGCACTCGAGCGATCCCTTCACACGCACGCGCGCGCCTGCTTCATTCATTCCGCTCGCTCCCGTTTTTATGGTGAAGGACCTTGAAACTAGTTCAAAGGCTTTCATTTATACGAAATTCTAATGCAATCTTTTGTAAACTCTATTTGTATTGTATTTTAATTATGACAGTTATTCTTGCAGCATATTCCTGTAAGCAGCAATTAAAAACAGTCCATTAGGCATTTTAATTCAATTTTAATTACGTTATTATAAGCCATTTATTTATAATGTAATACAATTGCTTTTTTTAACATTTGATAAATGCTGTCACTGAATGAATATGGTATTGTCAAGGATGATTACAATGGCACATATGAAGTTTCATGTAAATACACCAGTGAGTTGCAGAGACTTGCTGTTGTCTTTCCATTAAATTTTCAAATTAAATTTTAGATCTGATATAGCCAAAATGGTCTGATGATGATCCAAGCCAAATTTGGTGGAGATCCAGTGAACCCTTTAGAACATACACTGGCGGTGTCAAGTTCACCGCCATACCCATAGTGCACTGTTTGCAGAGACAGACATTTTGTAGTGCGGTCCGAAACCTAGCTAACACTACTGAGTGCACTCATTCAGACCCATAATTCACCACAATGCTGAGTGTACAACCAGTGTACACTAGAGAATGCCTAGAATGCAGTGTGCAGGTTGTGGCAAATTCATTCCTGTCTCGCCGGAAGATGGTGTACACAGATGAATCTCACTGGTGTAAGTTCCCCTTTAATGTATAAAAAAATAATTAATTACAGTTTATACCAGCTGTTTTCCGTGACAGATTTCAATACAGATCATTTAGTTACTCCCAGAGATCGGCACTGCAAGCACAACCACACTGTCAGTCTTTTTATTTTATTGATGAACAGCAAGCATAACGTATGCAAAAGCGGCACCCTTCCAGCACACTCACTTACTCTTTCTCATATAATATTTTAAGTGGAAAAATTGTGGGGTGACGGGAACTGACAATGAAATGGCAAAGGTTTGGAGGGCCCTGGAGATAATGGATTATGAGATACTGACAAACCATTTTCTTAAGCAAATACGACTGAGAAGTGTTATGCTAGTGCTACTCAAACACTACTCAACTTCATTTAATTACATTATTAATCTGTAAACAGGCAATTTTTTTCCTGAATAAATGGGAAGAAATTCCTATTTAATTAACTGTCAAAGAGTAGCCTAAGTGCAGTATGTTAGCTACTGACAGATTCATCTGAATATCACACAGTAATACTGTAATGCATATGTGTGTGATCCTTTCAGTGCAACTTATAATATTATAAGGCTGTATATGAGCCTCTGTTTAAAATACTTTTTACATGATATATCTGTGTAAAGATACCTTTCGAGACACATGAGAATCGGTTCTGAGTGTGGAAATGTAAGCAGTTGTCATGGTAACAAACATTGTGGTAAGAATGTTAAGAATGTTAAAATCATTTTGGTAAGAGATCCTTTTTCTATACTTACACCAAAATTTGGAATGACATTCCCTATCACATTCGAACATTATCTTCTATCATACTTTTTTAAAAAACATATAAACTATTTCTCCGGGATAGTCATACTTGCACACACTAATTTGTTTATAGATTTGTCTTCATGTATTTTATTATTATATTGGTCGGTACTCTGTTCAGTCTATGTCTAAGTTTTGTAAAAATGTACTGAGCTTGTTCGTTGTTTTATGTTGCTGCAGAACAGGAACCTGCTGTAAACCAGTTGCTTAAACTGAGCCAGGCCCATTTGATGGTGACTTAACTGTTACTTTTAACCTTTCCTGTATAATAAATGAAATGAATGAATGAATGAATTGTGGGCTGCCTGTGCTAGCGAGTGACAACGTCCTGCATCTGAGGCATTTACTGTATAAATATTGCATCAGAGTGTCTATTCACACTAAGTGCAAATAGCTCACCTTGTTGGCAGAGGCTAATTACTGTACACTAACTCGGCCCACCATTGCCCGGTATTATCGAGAGTAAAACGCCCAAATTAGATTTTGGCGTGACAAACATAACTTTGAATCTGCCTTTTCCGGGTTCCCATTCTTCTCCCTATTGCCATTGCATGCAAATATTGTGTGTGTGTGTGTGTGTGTATTATAGTGAAGGAAATTGAAAATAAAGAGTCTAACAATTATTTTATAGATGTGTAATAAAAATTTTATTGATCAGATGGACTGGTATATCGACTGCAACATATGAAGCTCATTTTGTCACCGCGCTCAAAACCATAGCTCCCTTTCTGCATCTTTGAGAATCTGTTGCGTTTTGTGTAATTAATATTGAATGCTATAATAGCTTCTGCTATATTGTATGCTATGTTAAATTACAAATATTTCAAGATTGTTGAGCAGTTTGCTTTATTGGGATTTTATAGTTTTAACACTCTGTTATAGAGTGTAGCACAGCTGAACTAAATTCACGTCACAGGCAACGGCATAGTCCCTGTTGTATTATAACCACATAAAATATAAATATCATTTGATGGGTAGTGAATAAAGGCATCTCTGATTGGTCAATGACATGCTGAGGCTGCCAAAATATTCAAGGGCTGTCCAGAATGTATCCACCCATGTTATATGAAAAACACAAGATGAGAGATACGATACGATGGAAACAGCTCACTCTATGGACAACTGCTGATTGGCAGCTTCATCACGACAATGCGCCCACCCATGCTTCACGTCTTGTGCAAAGTTTATTGGTGGCTTCTGGCTTTTCCCAAAACTAAATTCACCTTTGAAAGGGAAGGGATTTCAGACCGTCAGTAAGATTCAGAAAAAATAGAACGAAGCAGCCGATGGCGATTCCAACAAGGATTTTGCAGAATGTTTTGAACAGTGGAAGGTCCCAAGGTGCAAGGTGCCATTGTCCTATGTACAGTGTTTCTTGTATCTTCTTCGATAAATGTCTCTGATTTTCATATTACATGGTTGGATACTTTCCGGACTCATTTAGTCTTTCGTGGTGAATGCCTTTAGCAGTCATGCATGATAAATAGGCATGATTCTCATGAACGAGCTTGACAAGCAGCACAACTGCACGTACCGTGTAAAACAGTGATTTCCAATCCTCAGGGCCCACTGCTCTACACATTTTGTACATCACTCTTATCAGACACACTCAGTTCAGTTAACAGAGCTTTCTCCTAATGACCTGATGATCTAAATAAGACTCACCAGGACCAGGAGCGAAATGCCCTTAATACTTTGTTTGATGTATAAGCTTACTGTACTACGATTGCTGGATAAAATAATCTGTTATTTTATCAAATAATAAGGCTGAAAGGCTTTATATCATGTATGGCATGTAATATTCATAACCACTGATAGCAGAACATCATTTTGTCCCAAAACCCCCTCAGCATCATTCACATGCATTCAAACATGGCATGCCAAGATTTGGGTCTTGGTCAGAGCAGGTCTTCTAAAAAGGAAACTTGGAGCTGTAGTGCATAACCTAAAGTAAGGATTTAGCACATAGACAGCAGACTCTATTTTATGTGAGTAACACTCTACATGAGAGTTAGAGTTGATGGTTGAGAAACTACAAATGATGGTGTTCTACAGATACTGGAGACTGTAGTCTCATTAAGTGCTTGTGTACAGAGGTGGCAACTCAAGCTGCGTGAAAGAAAAGCCAAGCGTAATAAGCAGCTGGTGTTTGGGCAAGGCTAAAGGCTGGACCCAGCAGACATTTACATTTAGTCATTTCACAGACGCTTTTATCCAAAACAACTCACAAATCAGGAGCATCACAAGCGATTTAACAGTACACAGTTTCAAGTTTTGACAGTAGACAAGCTAGAGGAGAAGTAAACTGCTCTTCCATGAATATTTTCATCTAAAGTACTCTATGTTTCTTGATCAATACAACTGAAGGCACAGCTTCCTAAAGCTCTGCTGCATTTTATTATTCATTTAACTGAATTGTGCAGCTCAGCTAGACAGACTGCCTACTTTTGACAGAGACAGAAATTGATTAGAGTATATCAAAGGGTCTGTAAGCAAAGACTATTGAATATTCATCAATGACGTTTCATCTCACTCCCTACCGAGGGAATTCTGTTTATGTCCCTCTGAAGCTGTCAGCTGGCTTCCCACCTAACAACCCCTGGGATTTTTGGTTGGAACTGAATTCAGTCACACTAATCTGAAGAAATGTCCATAAAGTTGAACTGAGGTCAAGCCACTGGCCTGGATGGCATCTATGGACAAATCTGAGGATCTCAACATGCTGATGACGTTCAACATATTGCTCAAGCAAGCTTCTTTCACTACAGATACATGTTTAAAACTCACGGCCATCCTCTGGAATGGATCATTATCATAGAGCAGTCATTTTTCACATCAAAGTCACCATTCCATAAAACACAATATACGCATGAATTTTTGTTGGTCAGTTTTGCAAAAAAGTATCTGCATCTACTGTTTCATTATAAAGGATCTCTGATGTGGATGGGGTGGACATTTAATATCCTCAGAAAGATTCAGACAGCGATGAGCCAAGGACTTATTAGTTTTGCTCTGATCAATCATTTTACCACAGACACAACTCTTCCAATTGGGCCTTTAAATCAAAGGCTTAATTCAGGGTCCAAAAATGACCATTTATATAAAAATTGTGAGCATTAAACGCACAGTATGGAATTTTTGGCCACCAGGGGTCACTCAATCAAAATAATAACATGAGACATACTTTGATGACGTCGGGAAAGAGCGTAGGCTCATGGGAGTTGTTGTTCATTGGAACACGCGCTCTGTCGCTCCCCACATTCCTCACTCATTTTAACTGAGGCCGGCGACACACTGGATGCGTGGCGCAAGCGTCTCAGCTGCGTGGCGTGTCAGTTTTTAATTCGGCTCCCATGTTAATAGGTTAGAGCTTGCAGACTGCCTGTGTAAGACGCGCGGAAAACGCGTGCTTGCTAGAAATAGAACCGGCGCCTATTTTTCACGCGACACATAAGCGTGTTGGAAGCGTTTCCAGGCAAAATATAATAGGAAAATATGTTTATATGTAATTTTGTACACAAATACATATTAAATCATGACATTTTGATGTTTGAAGTCTATAGGTTGACATAAATTCAGATATAAATGTAATTTAAAAAATAAATAAATAATTATTGATTTTCAAATATTGCACCTGTCAAACATCGTCTATTTTGCCGTCAATACTGTTGACGGTGTCCTTTATCAGTAGGCTTTATATTTATGTTCAACATGAAGTATAGATATTGTTGTCATGAAGACAAGAGCCTGGTCTGTCGGCGGTCTCCCTCTATGTCACCTACAGCAGCAGCAGAGACGCCACGCAGCCAGTGTGTCACCGGCCTTAGTATTTTGACAATCACGTCTTTTCGAACAAAGAGATATATGAATTATCAGACCCCTATCAAATCAATATTCCATCTAGCTAGTAGTAATATATGTATAAAACACAATATATGTTAAAAAAAGCTACTTTATCCAGCTAGATATAGAACACATGTCGATTTACATTATACTCTACATGAGAGCTAGACCGTCTGCGTTTTACACAAGACATCATCGTTTCACAAAATATACGGATAGATATAGTTAGCTGAATGAATGCATACCTGTTTATTAGAATGCAAACATCTCTCTGTAGTTTCAGCTTGTCACGAAGCTCTCTCTATCTTGGAAATGCAACTCCAATATTTACCCGTGTCTCGTTTCTTCTTCGTCCCAAAACCTTCTCAGGTCATTTATTTCACCCGTACGTTTGCGCTTCACAGAACGTGCAGGCAAAGCATAATCATGATCCATAACTAAGTTATTGATTGAGGTATAAATACGAATATAAACAATATAAATATAAAATATAATAGTCTCGATCAAGGCTAGCTACTACTTTTTCTTCTTCGTCTCGTCTTTGCTTCTGTTCACCTTTGTATTTGGCGGTTCCGAAGGAAGTTAGATAAACTAGAGGGGTCAAAGTTTATATGACGCCATAGACGGGCGACAAAACGGAAATAAAGAAACGTGCCGTGTCTTCTAATTAAACTATAATTTTCTCTGGATTTGAAAGTTCGTGGAAACTTTCAGGATAATGTAAGTACACAACTAAAAAATATATATAACATAGATATAGTGATATCTGCTATTTTTAAAGCAGAAAAATTACATATTGCGCCTTTAAAAAAAAAAAAAACACAACAGACTAAAAATATATGTGCACCTCAGGAAACATAAACTAATAATAATAATAATAATAATAATAAATGCATTTCATGATCCCTTTAAATGTTTTTTTTTTGTTTCCTTAGTAAGATACACTCACATGGGATATAATTTGAAAGCATTACAACTACATTTTTAAGAAACATCAGCAGATCATGTTCCTCTTTATATAACATTTTACAATAAGACTGCAATAATTATGCAAAATTAAATCAGCAAAAACGCAAAATCGTTTGTGTCTGTAATCCCAATGGCTCCAGCAATAACTGGTTACAGAATTTGCCTTATTTTATTAGCTACCACTGCATTTATTTACCTCGTAAGTCATATTTTAGAGCTGGGAATTATGCCACTTGATAGTTTTTCAGTACACAAGTTGGAAAAGCAAGATGGACACAGCCATTGATATCAATCGATAAAAGCACATAAAAATGGGTATTTTGCACCGATAAGACCAACATTTCATCTCCACAAATAGAGGTTGTATATTACTGTGAGCCACTGAGTTTAGAAAAACAAACAGAAATGCTAATAAACAATATTACTACTGTTTCACTTCTGTTGATGCACTGAGCAGCCATGTTCATCTGCGTTTCCTGAGGGTGCGTTCCATTTAAAACTTCCTATTGGGAACTTGTTATTTCTGACTTCTGAATACAAATGGATCGCACCATTAGTCCCCCCCTGAATGAGCTGTACATGGCCTGCTATGTTTATATACTCACTCGAGCAACTAATGGAAAAAAAGAATGTCTCATTTAAATGGTAAACAATCAAAATGTTCTGTTGTTGTGTGTAAGAATGAATATAAGAATGTTCATTTACTCCAGGGAGTTATATTTTAAGGGAATATGGTGAAAAAAAAATAGGCAAATACTTATGTTATGATAACCAGACGGATTTGTAAACGGGTCAACTAGGCAGGATTTGCTTTAAAGTTATACTTAATACAAATCAATATCAACTGTCCACAAGCCAGCTTCATATCCAGAAGATATATTGCGCTTTATACTTTGTGCATGTTTGCAGTTCAGTTTGTAAATGTGCTTATCAGTACAGTGCATGGCTAATGTTGCTAAAATTACCATGGTCTCTAATTGGGTAAAAACCAGAGCTATATCATCATTTTAATGCTTGCAAGTTTTAAGATTTTGTGTATGTTTCAAATGATCTGAACTAGAGAATAACAAAGTTATTCAAAGGCCTGAGCGCTATGTGTCCTGCCCACCCATATGGCAATATATATATTAATTAATTTTTTTTGTGCCCAAACTATATTTGAAATATATGCAATATAGGTTGCATTGGAACCTTAATTAAATACAATACATTTTATTGGCCTGAAATATATAGAAGACAAAATATATATATTTTTAATGCTTTTAAAAATAAATATTTCTATATTTAAAATATATTTTCAAAACAAAAAAATTGCTAAAATTATTATAAAAGTATATATTTATGTAAATATATTTAGAAACATATTTTAGCAAATATATTTATTGGCCTTTATATATACATATATAAAGATTTATAAATATATTTTAAAAAATGCACTGTAAAAAAATATACAGAAAATAAACCCCACCCCCAAATTGTATGCAAAAATATATTAGTAAAAATATATATTTTGGCAAATATATTTCTTGAATATATATATATATATTCTGGTAAAAAAATCATTTTAAATTGTATGCAAAAATTTACAATTAATAACAATAAAATTTACAATGTGGCTGTTATTTTATGTATTATATCATCATCTATGCATTACAGTAATCTAATTTATTATACAGAACAATACTGTATTATTTATAGAGTATGTTTTCTTAAATTGCATAGAACAAATGTACAATTACAAAAATAATGGTGATAGTAATTTATGAAATCACCATCAGATGGTGTAAATGGCACCATGACTTGCACTGTTAAAGCAACGGCTGTGCCTGAAACTGCAAACTCAATGAGTAGGTACTTAAAGGAATATTCCTCCTCAAAATTAAAATGTTGTCATTAATCACTCACCCCCATGTTGTTTCAAAGCCGTAAGAGCTTTGTTCGTCTTCGGAACACAATTTATATTTATATCTAAGATATTTTGTATAAAAACCGTACCGTACCGAGTGGTTCAACCGTAACATTACGAAGCCATGAGAATACTTCTTGTATATATATATATATATATTGATTCTAGGAAAAAAAAGCTGTGGGGGTGCTATTGTCTTTATTGGGGGTGCTGAAGCTCCTGCTAGCCCCTCCCTAGGGCCACCCATGTTGCTGATTATTACCATCTTCAGCATTACAGACATTGATGCACAAACAGGGATATGTTTTATGTATTTACAGTATAAAGAATTAATAAACCAACTTTAATATAAATAAACAATAAAATAAAAAAAACTTTAAATATAATATGCATTCACAATAAACTATTCTAAAATTTATTTACATCACTCGACAGAAAGGTTTTTGCAGGTTTTAATAAAATGTAGATTAATAACATAGTCATAATTGCATCAGGCTTGCACATCATTGTCAACCTGCTCATCAGAATCTTCAGTAATCCTCAGCAAACTTCGACAGTATTTGAACCAACTCAGTAGGTTCAGATGCTAGCCAATTGCTATCATGTTGCACCAGAAAACTAATATGATTGACTGTTGTCACTATGACGGTCGCCTCAGCACCAAGCTGATTTTATCAATCGTCGACACCCTATGTGAATGTATACAAACCCGATTGGGACACTATACAAATTGTGAGTAAAATAGGAATGGAATAATTTACAAATCTCATAAACTTACATTTTATTCACAATAGAATATAGATAACATATGCTCCCATCCAGACGTCGTCTCTTTCAGGGAAGACCTTGCATTTTCCAACATGACAATGCCAGACCACATACTGCATCAATTACAACATCATGACTGCGTAGAAGAAGGATCTGGGTACTGAAATGGCCAGCCTGCAGTCCAGATCTTTGACCCATAGAAAACATTCGGTGCATCATAAAGAGGAAGATGCGACAAAGAAAACCTCAGACAAAAATGGAACAACATTCATATTCCTAAACTTGAGTAACTTGTCTCCTCAGTCCCCAGATGTTTGCAGACTGTTATAAAAAGAAGAGGAGATGCCACACAGTGGTAAACATGGCCTTGTCCCAACTTTTTTGAGATGTGTTGATGCCATGAAATTTAAAATCATCTTATTCTTCCCTTAAAATGATACATTTTCTGTTTAAACATTTGATATATCATCTATGTTGTATTCTTAATAAAATATTGTGATTTGAAACTTCCACATCTTTGCATTCTGTTTTTATTAACAATTTGTACAATGTCCCAACTTTTTGGGAATCGAGTTTGTATTGTTACTCATGAAGAGATACACAGGTCCCTCCTCAGTATATTTCGCCATGTTGAACATGATGACATGACTCACTGTTTTATTAAGCATTATATATATATCTTGCTGTATGCGTGTCATTTTCTTTATCTTTTCTGATTAAAAGCCATCAAAAAGCCATTTTAAAGTGTTTAGCAAATAATAATAACCATCTGCAGGGATCCCCAGACCAATACAATTAGTGCACCTCCTCTATTTTAAAACCCACGAACCGCCACTGAAGCACAGGGGAGTGGAGTTATAACAAACTCAGTGATGGATATCTTTTTTATTAATGCTGTAACGGATATGCAGTTCATCGATTCATGGGTTCTGAACTAATGAATAACGGTTCGTTGAATCTAAAACAATGCAAACCCAAAGCTTGTAGATTTTTAATTCAGGCATATAAACCCAACTCTCTCTAAACTAAATGCCTGGCCTGGCGCCAGCTTGGCTGGAATTTAATTATTTACGACACTGGACGAGAAATTCCACAGTCACGTGAGCAGCCTCAAAGGAGAAACGAAACACATTCCACAACACACACACACATACACATAAGCACACACACACAATTTACGCTCTTTATGTAAGTCCTTAATAATATGTATTTTGAATATATATTGTGTGTTGCATAAAGTGGTTAATCCTGTTATGCGAGGATTATAAGCTGCTGACTTGTAAATGGGAAATGTTTTTGGAATGAATGTTCTCACAAAGAGTCATGATTCTGTAAACCTACCCCCCTGACCAGGTCGTAAAACTTTATGACCTAACTGACAGAACAGCAAAGCCAGATCACTGGTACCTTTTCTCAATGTATTCTAAATGTATTGAGTATTGCTTTTTGGTGCATTAGATGTTTTCCCCATATAAATTGGAGTATCTGCAGTTTTATCGTGTGTTAATCAAACTTTAAATGTGTGTAATTCTGCATATGAATGTAACGTCGTGTTTCTATCAGTTATATGTGTTATTTTTGATATCTGTTTAATCGTCATGCTTTGACGGACTCACTTATATAAAGGAAATTAATGAAAAATGTATTAATCTGGAATTACGAACTTGCTAGAATATCACTGCTGAAATCTGATAAGCCATAACTTATTAGAGTGGGTGGTTCCTCAGAGACAAAGGAACATTTTTCCCGCTTCAGATCGCGGACGTTTATTGGTTGTTCACGCAAACAGAGGCGCTCTTCTATCGCCGTTGATCTCAGCATGGCGGCTGAGCCTGTTCTCATGGCTACTTCGGGAGCTTTCATCTCCGTTGTTGTCATTTCTTTTACTTACTAAGTTCCTCTCTACACGAGGAAGACGAATCATTACGTTTGTTGGACCTTTCAAATATCGTGCGATTCCGCAGCAGCCCCGGAAGACACGAAAGAACACGTCTAGATACAAAGGACCACGCTCACACGCACGCTGGTCTGGCGAGTCACAAAGTGACCACATGCAAGTATCATTCTCTATGGAGATTTAAATGCTGCTTAAAGTTTGTCTATTGCCTTTTCAAGGTGATTTGATTCGTTGTTGTCTTTCAAGGGTCACTGTCTGTGAGTTTGCATAACTGAGCGCGTGATTCTGTGATCACGCCTAATTCTCTCACCTCTCTCTCTCATCCTCTCTCAGTCATTCTCTCTCTCTCTCTCTCTCCCTGATTTGGATTCCGTTATGTCTTGTACAAAGGTTACTTTCTGTATTGTCGTACGCGTATTTACTCTGTGTGATTTGTAGTTTGATGTATTATTAGTTCAATTATTAAAAAACAATATATATTCATGATTGCCTCTGTCGCTCACATCACAAATCAATGAAATGTCTGATCTTTAGCTACAAGCTCTTTACTTTTTAGTAACCGAAATTTCAAAGTAATAGGATAATGTTCTCATGGCCAGAGAATAATTTTCCTTGAATTATAAGAAGTGATAACTTTATTGAAAGTTGATAAGTTAATCTTACGACCGTTTGCTGGACAAACCACTGTTTGATTTGCGGTAATTTACAGTAAGAGATATCACTATAATTGATATGAAGAATGGAATATTGACATATTAATGAGTAAATTACAGTACCTTGTAATGAGTTATTGATGTATACAACTGACCTATTTTTAATCTTCAATAATTTTAATGTAACTGTCATATGAGATATATATATATTAATCATATTCCTGATTAATTATTAAAATTCCCTATATATCATTTGAGTTAATTATAATGTACAACCCAGTGCGGCTACAATGCTAATAAAGCTCAAATAAAATATAGAGTTTTGTGTCCAACAAGCTATTGTTTCAGGTAAAGACCATAGAATACTTAGTATGTCTGAACTGTATACACGTGATTTTTGGGCTACCTTTTAGTTTGTAACTTCACCAATCATTAGTAAACCATAGTAGATGACATTGTTATTTAGAGCAGGTATTCCTGATGCATACAAGCCCAAACACAACATAACAATGTGTACATCTTGACATAAACCTACTCATATGTATATATGACATACATATACTGTAACATTGAGGGTTGTGTAGGCAAGGTCAGATCCAATTGCAGCTTTTAATCAAAACACTGAGTGAAGTCATACAGGCAAAGGTCATACACCAGCAAACAGAGTCCAGAGGGCAAGGCAAGAGAAAAATTCAAAACCAGGCAAAAGATCAAGGCAGGCAACAAACTATATAAGGGCCCTCCTGTCTAACAACTATGTTGAGTCTTTCACGTACGATCGACAGACTCTGTTGAACATTCGTAGTTCCTTTTAAAGCGTCTTGGACGCAAATTTGACCATTTTCATTTTCGCGAACCACACACATGGGACTCTTTTACGGGACGTCCCGTCCTTCCTCCGGCTACTACCTCTGGACACTACTCCAAGAAAGCGTTGGAGAAGACGCGGGAAACGTGGGGGTGTGATTGTCAGAATTAAAACCTTAATGAGAGCTGGTTCTATAGCAGTACCCTGTTCGTTGCCTCGATCACGGGTTATGGTATCGAACCGCTTTACGACGTTGGAGCGGCCAACCCCGGTGACACGTTGGCTTAGGTCAACCACGACGCACCCCCCTCCCTCTGCTTATGCTTCTCCTGTCTCCCGGACTCAAGCGGAATATCTCCACTCTCGGATTATTATCCGGCCGCACCGCGAGGGCGCTAATACTGCCAACCTCTGTCCTCTGAGTAAAGCACCTGCTTCGCGCAACATTCTACGCTCCCCAAAAATTGCGCTGATAAACACTCGCTCTCTGGTGAACAAGACATACATCCTAAATGATTTTATCACTGCTCACGACCTGGATTTTCTACTTATCACCGAGACGTGGGTGAAGGTAGGGGATTTCAGTCCATATTCTGAACTCGTTCCAGCCAACTATCACTATTACAACGCTCTGCGATCATCAGGCAGAGGTGGCGGGCTAGCAATAATTGCCAAAGATTATTTTAGACCTCAATGCCGACCATTATCTTATGCCACTGTCTCTAGTTTTGAAGCTCAGATTCTATTTCTGAACTGGTCTGAACCCGTGGTCTTAGCCTTGATCTATCGACCACCACATCTAATCAAAGACTTCATAGTAGAGTTTTCAGAGTTTGTGGGGGAACTGATCACTAAACACGGTCGCATCCTCATTTTAGGTGACTTTAACGTCCATATATGTTGCCCCTCTAAGCAGCTAACTCCTGAGTTTTTAAACATAATTGACTCTTTTAACCTACTGCAGTGGGTTAACCATCCTACTCATACTCATGGACATACTTTGGACTTAATTTTGTCACATGGTCTATCTGTAACTGACATTGAATTGTTGGTTCTGCCATCTCTAATCTTTTTACTGTTTTATTTAAATTATCCCTCCCACTGCCTTCTCTTACACCTGCCTCAGAAGGCACACATGCCCGCGAATATTTGCCTCACTTTTGTGAGAATTTTGCCAAACTTTATAATGAGATCAACCCTCCTGTACCCCTAGAATCTCTATTATCTGATCTTAATGCTGAAAATAATTTTACTGTTTTAAATACCACATGGACAGATACATTAAACCTTACAGCTCCTTTTAAACTCTTTAAACCTAAACCTACATCTAAATCGGAGCCATGGGTTGACCACAGTATTTGTTCCCTGAGACAGTCATGCAGAAAAGCAGAAAGGAAGTGGAAAAAGGACAAACTACAGATTTCTTATGAGATCTTAAAAAATTGCCTATCATCATATCAGTATGCTGTTAAGAAAGCTAAGGCTTCCTTTTTTTCTAAACAAATTGAAAAACACCACCACACCCCAAAAGCTCTCTTTTCTGTTATTAACTCCATTCTAACCCCCCCTGTTATTTCTCTTCACTGCCCGTCTTTGGATCTTTGTGAGAATTTTTCTAGTTATTTCAGCAAATAAGGCTTCAAGTTTGAGAGCCCAGTTTCCGATCTCTGATCAGGTAATACCTACAGAGATGACTTCACCTGTCCCGTGGACTTCTTTCAATCCTGTCTCTCTGCAGTATGTAAAGGAAGTTATGCTTAAACTCAAACCCTCTTTTTGCTCACATGACACCATACATCCGTACCATCTGAGACTAATATTTGACACTGTCGGCCCAGGGCTGGTGTCACTATTTAACAAATCCTTGTTAGAAGGAGCTGTGCCATCTAACTTGAAAATTGCCATGGTTACACCTGTTTTAAAGAAACCCTCACTTGATGCTTCTATTTTATCAAATTTTCGTCCGATTTCCATTTTGCATTTATTTCTAAGATACTGGAAAAAATTGTGTTTTTACAGCTCCAGACCTTCCTGACTGATAATCAGGTTCTTGAGAAGTTCCAGTCTGGGTTTAAATCACTGCACAGCACAGAAACCGCTCTTGTAAAAGTTCTCAATGATATTTATATGGCTACAGATTCGGGGGACTCTGTCATTTTAATAATGTTAGACCTATCCTCTGCTTTTGACACCGTCAATCACTCAATTCTTATCTCTCGGCTGGAACACTGCGTTGGGTTAGGGGGGGCTGTTTAAGCTGGTTTAAATCTTTTCTTACCAATAGATTTTTCCAAGTAAAAATAGGAAATTTCTCTTCTTCTCCCATTAATCTTTCCTGTGGTGTGCCACAAGGCTCTGTTTTAGCTCCCGTCCTTTTTTCTCTTTATCTTCTCCCTTTGGGTTCCATTCTCAGGAAACATAATGTCTCATTCCACTGCAATGCTGACAATATGCAAATCTATATGCCTGTGTCTAGGAAAAATAACAGTTCTCTAGGCAACTTAACAGCGTGTCTTGAGGATGTGAAAGCTTGGCTTGCCAATAATTTTCTTTTTCTGAACTCAGACAAAACAGAAGTCATTGTTTTTAACTCCTCAGAATCCAGGCTATGTAATCACCCTGACCTTGAATCTCTAAATCAGTTCATCTCTCCCCAAGTAAAGAATCTAGGTGTGATGGTAGATAGGTGCCTCAAATTTGACAAGCAGATAAGCGCAGTCATTGGGTCCAGCTTCTTCTCTCTTCGCTCTTTAACAAAAATCAAATCTTTTCTCCCTAAGCGCTCCATGGAGACTGCTATCCATGCTCTTATTACCTCTCGCCTGGACTATTGCAATTCCCTATACTTTGGTATATCTAAGTCCCAAACGTCACGCCTACAGGTCGTTCAAAACGCAGCGGCGAGATTTCTGAAGGGAAAGAGGAAATTTGATCATGCCACCCCCCTCCTAAGATCCCTTCACTGGCTTCAGATTAATTTTAGAATTGATTTCAAAATTTTACTACTGGTTTTTAAATCATTAAATGATTTAATCATCATTTTTAAATGATGATCATTAAATCAATTTCAACAAGATCATTATTGAGGGCAAAGTCCCACACGCTTGGACGATCAGTACCACGGTGCCGATCTGGAAGGGCAAGATGGACGTTGCTGAATGTAAGAACTATCGGCCGATTCGACTCCTATCCCACTCCATGAAGATTTTTGAACGCATCCTGGACAGCCGCCTCCGCAGCATTATTAAAATCAGCCAAAATCAATGCGGCTTCGTCAAAGGACAAGGGACCACAGAAGCCATCCACGCTGCCCGCCTACTGATGGAAAAACACCGGGAAAAGAACAAGCCAGTCCGCATGGTCTTTCTGGATCTGGAGAAGGCTTTCGACCGCGTTCCCCATGACCTCATCTGGGCCTCCCTCCGACGTCACCACGTACCCGAAACCTACATCAGCTGGGTGCAACTCTTATACCAAAACGTCAGGAGCGTGGTTCGATGCACAGCTGGGATATCACCTCCTTTTAACATCAATGTAGGAGTCCACCAAGGATCGGCTCTTTCGCCCTTGCTTTTCATCACATGCATGGACACAGTGACACAGGACCTCCAGACGCCCCATCCATGGTCCTTACTCTATGCTGATGATGTGTTCCTTGCCGACAGGGAGCGGCAAGACCTCCAAGACCAAGGGCAGCAGTGGAAAGATCGCCTGGATGCAAATGGCTTGCGACTCAACCTCACAAAGACGGAGTACCTGGAGTGTGGCCCCCAGACTGATGGTAGCATTTGCATCGACGGAACGGATTTAAAGAAAGTTCAACACTTCAAGTATCTCGGATCAATACTCTCATCGAACGGTGACACCCTCCCAGATGTCCGCGCACGTGTGAGTGCCGCCTGGTCAAAGTGGCGCCAAGTCACGGGAGTGCTATACGATCGCCGAATGCCCATCCGCCTAAAGTCCAAAATCTATAAGATCATTGTACGCCCTGTAGCCCTGTATGGAGCTGAATGTTGGCCAGCGACTGCCAAACATGGCCAGCTTCTACACGCCATGGAAATGCGTATGCTCCGCTGGTCACTCGGGCTGACAAGGCTAGACCACGTCATGAACATCGACGTCAGGAAGCGGATGGGAATAGCGCCGATTACGGAGAAGATGCTTGAGGCTCGTCTTCGCTGGTACGGCCATGTAACACGCAGCCATGAGAATTCAGTGGCGAAGACAGCTATGCGCCTTGACCCACCCGGTAACCGGCCACGTGGCCGCCCAAAGGTGAGATGGATGGACCGGATCAAGCAAGATATGAAGGACGTGCAAGTCGCCCCGGAGGACACTACAGACCGGAATAAATGGAGAGCGGCCTGCCAAAAAGCGGACCCTGCACCTGCGCGGGACAAACGCTAGGACGAAGAAGAAGAAATGATTTAGCACCTTCTTATTTGTCCAATCTACTCCATCCCTACCTTCCCACTAGAGGCCTTAGATCCAAAGATAAGCTCCTCCTTCAGATTCCCACAACCCGGCTAAAATCGAGGGGTAACCGAGCCTTTGAAGTGGCCGGCCCAACACTGTGGAATAAGCTCCCACTCCATATTAGATCTGCCTCCACTTTGTCTGAGTTCAAATCATGTCTCAAAACTTATCTATGCTCGGTTGCTTTTAACTTATAAGAGTGTTCTATCATAAATTGTTTGCTACTATTTGTGTACTTTATAAGTGTTCTGTTTTAAACTATCTTGCTGACTTTAGAGTACTTAACCTTTTATTTTTCCTAACTTGTACAGCACTTTGGTCGGCCTGTGGCCATATTTATTTGTGCTTTATAAATAAACTGAACTTGAACTTGAACTATCAGAGGAGAGATAAATGGGCAAGGATCAAGACAATGAGGCAAAGAACAAGACTGGGAAATGGGAATCAGGAATCTAGGAAGCGCTTGGTAAGGTAGCTAGGCTAAACAATACTGAGCATGTGAGTGAGAGCAACCTTTATAGTGTCTGGTTTATTGGAAACAGGTGAGTGTGTAATCACAGGGGATCTTGGGAAATGTAGTCCTGGGTGAATGTCTGAGTGGTGTGTATGGAAGCTCATAGACCGGTTTTGTGACATAGCACAAACCCCCCCCCCCCCCCCCCTTCAAGGATCGGCTTCCAGACGCCCCTACCTCAGTGTAATCCAGGAGGGCGGTTGAGCTAAGGCGAAACAGGGGGAGGGACGGAGGCCCAGAAGGCCAGGTCCACATGGCAGTGGAGAGACCAGGGACGGCAGAGCAGGGCACCAAGGTGGAACCGGCGAAGGAGGAAGCCAAGGCAGAGCAGAGAACCAGGATGACACAGACGAAGCAGGAAGCCCACCAGGGCAGAGCAGATGGAACTGAAACCCACCAGGGTGGAGCAGATGGAACTGGAACCCACCAGGGTGGAGCAGATGGAACTGGAGCCCTCCAGGGTGGAGCAGAGAACCAGGGTGGAGCAGACGGAGCTGGTGCCCTCCAGTGCAGAGTGGAGAATCAGGGCAGAGCAGACGGAACTGGAGCCCTCCAGGGCAGAGCGGAGAACCAGGACAGAGCAGATGGAACTGGGGCCCTCCAGGGTAGAGCAGAAGACCACCAAAGCAGGACAGGAGGCCTCCAGGGCAGAGCAGACGGACTTGGGGCCCACCAGGCCAAAGCAGAAAACCAGCACGGAGGAGCAGGGTGATCAGTAACCCACGGCAAGGACTGGGGCCTAGGTAAAATTGAAACACAGGAGACAGACAGTGCATTTACGGTCTCAAGGACCAAGGCTGGAAACACAGTGGGCTTATTAACAGTCTCTTTGGGCATGACTGACACTGCTAAAAGTTAATTGTTGGTCTCCTTGAGAGTGACTGGACAGACAGACAGTTCAAAGTTGGAAGCATTGGCAAAAACTGAGTGGGTTGACAGATCACAATGGGATGCAATGAATGACACTAGATGGGCAGACAGTTTGGTCATTGAAGCTGGACAGACAGATGGTTCAAAATCAGACACATTAGTAGAAACCAGAAAAGCAGACAATTCAGAACAGGATGTACTGGCAGAGATAGGGTGAACAGACTGTTCAAAACCAAGAGTACTGACCGGAAATGAACTGACAAATAACTCATGGACTGATACGGGGCAGACAGATAGTACAATATCATAATTGTCAATAAGATTAGAACAGACATTTGATTCAATCTCAGGCTCATCGAGTGAAATGAAGCTGGCAGCTAAACCAGATTCCTGATTTTGACAACACTAAATACAGGACAAACAGACAGTTCAAAATCAAACTCACTGACTGAAACTGAAAAGACCGAGGGTTAACTAATGGTCTCAATGACAGGGTTAACAGGGCAGACACAAAGTTCTTTTAAGGTTTCCATGGCAATGACAGATATGGATGAAAGTTCCTGAACGGCCCTTATAGCCACAGCAAGACAGTCAGGAAGTTCACAGGCAACATCCTTGGGGGTAATAGACAAGGCTGAGAGTTTAGAGGCAGCATCCTCGGCTGGGTCAGGGCAGGACAATAGTTTGTAAATGTTCTCCACAGCTGTGACAGAACAGGCAGAAAACTTAGAGATGGCCTCCATAGCCGTTACAGGACAGGACAAGAGTTCACAGGTCGATACCACTGACACCTCTGAAGGTTCTGCAGCAAATGCTTCCACCTCTTGAGGTTCTACCGCAGAGGTTCTATGCCCGCTACATAACCAGCTAAAAGTTAATTGCTGGGCACCACCACCATGCAAGGAGCTGAAGCGAGCCCCGCCGCTTCAGGAGGTTCTGCAGCAACCGTGACTCGACTGAACTCAGGAAGATCAGCTGCGACTTGACCTGACTTGTGAAGGTCAGCGGTGACTTGACTTGACTTTAGAAGAAATTTAACATCGATGTGCCATTGAAAAAAAGCCCCTCACATTCCAGATGAACTTGCATTAAACTTTAGAAAAGAAAAGAAAAGTAAAGAAAAGAAAAGAAAAATAATACATTTGTAAAATATATAAAAATGTAAAATTATCATTTTAAACTCCTATAGATTTTAATACATTAGATTTTTTTCAACAATTTATACTAAGATAAAAACGTGCTATTTATGACCAATCAATGCAATAAATAGACACATCATTACTAATAAAATTAAATGATGTAATACATATTACCTAATCACATAACAAGGATACATCGAGAGAGAAATATATATATATATATATATATATATATATAGAGAGAGAGAGAGAGAGAGAGAGAGAGAAACATTAACCCTATAACATACCATTAAACAATGCTTAAACACTCATGCCCATTGGTGACAAAGTCTGAAGAGTATCAACCCAAAATAACTCTGTAAAAGAGTTTATTCCCTCCCTTCTGGTGGCATAGTCACTTTTTCTATAACACAAAAACGTAAGGAGGAGACAATGTGATTCAAAGAAAGAAAATGTGGCACAACATAAACATTAAGATCTTTTCTTGTAATGGAACTCTTATATACACTAATTCATTGTTTCAGTTGATGTGATGTTTTTCCAACGTACCCCAGACCATAAAGACAATGAATCAAATGAACAACATGTGTAGAAGCACAAGTAATAACAGTTAATTAGGTTTTTTTTTTAATCGGCCCTCAGATGGCAAAAAAATTTATAAAGAATTGTTTACAATATAGTTACACTGTGTGCAATACTAATTTCCATTCTATACAAGACTGAGTAATCTCTAAAAGGGACTAGAAATAACACCCTGAGAATTGTCATGCATTAAATGCTTCATCAACCCATTCAGAAGGGTAACCTCTTTCTAAAAACGTCTTGCCTTCAGCTGTGTGAGGGTAATTATGGATTGTTTGATAAAATTTGCCTAAAAACATGAGCATTATCATGAACCAATCCACCAATAATTAACTTTGCCATTGGAAACTTATTTGAGATAATAGTGGCATTTTCCTCTATAGTGTCTAACACATTATTATCAAAAACACAATAATTATACCCATAAAATGTTCAACTATTAAACAAACTGCTGCTAATTTCAATTACTGAAATTGCCCAATGCCCTTTGACACCACATTGTCTAAAAATTATTTTCCCTCTAAAACTACCTTTCAAAGTGATCCCACCAGCTAAATGATTATTTCCATGTGCTAACTGAAACTCACCATCCAAATGGTTCTTCCAAAACAAAACGTCTTCTGCACTTGAGTGGGATTCTTGTAAAAAAAAAATCATTAAATAAAAAATCTGCCTTGATTTCTTTGCAAAAAAATAAAAAATAAAAAAAAATAAAAAATTATATATATATATATATATATATATATATATATATACATACCCTTTATATTAATAGATTAGTGATATCAGTGATTACTGCAGATGGTGATTAGTGATTAGTGATAATTCCACATGAAATAGCAGCAAGAGAAAAGATAACAGATCTATCCTCAACTTCAAGAAGCAGAGTAGACTTTATAAATAACTCTTGAAACAGGTTCAAATAAATTATAACTAGCCTACAATATGAGGTCAGTATTGAGATACATATTCCAAACATAAGTTATGAACATCAGCAACAACAGAAAAACATTATTGACTTAAATTTGAACAAAACGAAAAAGATAGGGCTATATATTTGGAGGTAGACTTCTAAGGGGTCTGCAGATCAGTTTATTTTTTTATGATCACAAAAATGATAAAAAAAAAAGTCATTAGTCAGATCCTACATGAAATTTGTGTTGTTTCAGGAACACGCTGTTTTTGGCATTCCTTCATTCGGCATCTCATACAGATCGCAAAAAGAACAGAATAAAGATGGCATGGATCCTGCCCGGCTGTGGTTTGCCAAGCCTGTGAGGAATTTCAATGACATCAAACCCTGATAGCACACTTACAGGTGGGCAGTTATTGCCTAATGGTTAGAGAGGTGGACTTGTAACCCGAAAGTTGAGGGTTTGAGTCTCAGGTTGAGAGGTGAGTGAATGACCAGTGCTCTCTTCCACCCCAATACCCAAACTGAGGTGAGACCCTTGAGCAAGGCACTGAACCCCCAACTGCTCCCTGGGCACCACAGCTTAAAAATAAAAATTGGTTGCCCTCTTCTCTAGGACTGTGTTCATGGTGTATGTGTGCACTTGGATGGGTTAAATGCAGAGCACAATTTCCGAGAATGTATAGAAGTATATAAAAAATAAATAAAAACAGCCCTATTGTGAGTAAAATTATTTCTTCTGCATCTCATCATTGCTAGTTCCAAGACATCATTTTAAAGCTGGTAATGGGGGCATTAACGGCATAACCATAATGCAGTTATTAATGAAGCTATTAGAAGAGAGCGAGAGAGACAGAGACACACAGAGAAAGAGAAAGAAAGAGAGAGAGAGAGTTTGTGTGAATTAGGCTACCTCTGTGCATCTCTCAGCAGTGTTCTGCAGCAGCGTCTCTAAACAACGCTGCTATTACCTCGCTAGTGAGAAATGTAATGTGTTTTTTTGTATAAAATCATCTGTCATGTTGTTGTTTTTGTTAGTCCTGTGTGCTGTATAGGTTCTGTATGCTAATTTCCGTTAATTAAGCTTTAGCGTTAGTTCTGGCAGGTCACGAGTCAAGCTTGCAGATTCTCAGCTGATTACATCTACATATATGAATATGACACCTATCGCAGCATTCCTATATAAGATCTAGTCAGTATTATTCAACATTTTTTGCTTGCTCAGGAGCAAATTGTGCATCGCTGCCCACAAAAATCAAACTGTGTGTTTCAGATCATCCTAATCAACAGCTAAGTGCTCTTTAATCCATATTGCTGTATACTGTTTACAGTTTGCATCGTTTACAGGAGCAAAATACTAAGTATATTTGCAGCAGCATTTTTGCATTTGTGTTTATACAGCTGAAACAACGTGCAGTCTAGAGCATGTAATTGCTCTGAGAAGACGCCGATAGTTCCGGACATGAGAAAGGTTTAAATGAAAGAAGCATTCTCGTGTATGCGTTTCAACCAGGATATGCCGTATTTAGACGCCTAATCTCAATGTCATGTTTGTTATTCTAAGGTGATGTTTCATTTGCTTTGACTGTGCGGTTGATTTCAGCTACAGTGTCTGATCTGGTTTAATATATGTGTGCTCACATGTGAGTAATGTACGAAAATACGTTAGGGATGTTATATGTAATAATGTATTCTTTGAATATTTGTTCAGTTTCTCTCTGTAAGCAATCCTGTATTAGATTTAAATCCAATAAACGTACTTGGTGTACATTTCATTGCATTACAGAGGAAAGGCCAGTTAGGCTGTTATCCCCTAATACGTTAACACTAAGAATTTAAGGCAATATGACATGAGTTTATTAAAAACATGATGAATGTGTGTGTGTATATATATGTAGCTTGCCGTGTCCTCTGCTATCATTGTGGCCTGTAACCCAGCCCTTCTTAGTTATCCCCATTAGCTTAGTTAAAAAATGCATAATACTAGAAGAATAGTTTTAACTTGGTTTATTGGAACACTACATTTACTTGTCTGTGCAATGTCTCTCTCTACTATGGCGAAGCTGAAGGTCATTATTTCAGAAACAGATATACAATATACTGTAACTCTTCAGTTTTTTTTTTTTTAATTCCTGAAAGTATGCGCACAATCTGTACGTTATGTGCAAGCTTGTGTGCTCTGTCCGTGTGCAGCACTGTAGCAGCATATTAGTTTAGAGCGGAGTTTACTATGCTGTCCTCGCAACTACATTGCTATGAAGAAGATAGATAGCTAGCTAACAAATGCACACAAGGCATTTTATTCTTACCAGAATCTTTACTTCTGTGATAGCTCCTTTTTATTTGTAAAACTGAAATACAATAAACAAGAAATAAAGTTACAAATTGTACATTAATTCCTTCAATATGCACATGAAAATAAATGCGCACATTCTGCATGTGCGTATATGTGATGGAAATCTCATTATCATATTATATCGATTACAGACATTGTCTTAGCACATAACAGTCTTACAGATTCATTAAAAAGTCAATAAATTACAAGCATATCTTTCTCTAAGGCAATGACTGTTCACAAGCTGAACTAAAACTGTTGCCGAACTAAATTAACAATGCGCATATACAGAGAAATAAAACTGCCAGATGGAAAATGGCCTGTATGTGTCAGCCATACACCATGACCAGACAATGGGCAGAACACTCCCCATCTGGTATAAATGGTTATACCATCATAACTTTATAACAATATTTACATTTAAATATGTTTACAAGTTCTCAAGTTATTTCTCACAGGACAGAAGAACAACTACACTTGAAATAAGTCTAAGATATACTTTAGCAGTCCCTCGTTTTATTGCTTTCACTTAAATTTTACGGACTTTCCCATTGTCATTTGGAATGACCTTTGTAACAAGTCACATTGGCTATTCATTGCGTTTTACTTTAAGGTCTTTCAACAACACAACATCTCCTTCCTGAACGTTTGGCTTCTCTTCTGTCCATTTTCTCTGAGTCTATAAGTAGACAAGTATTTCTGTTTCTAACATTTCCAGAATGTATCTGCAAGATTCTGGACTTGCTTCAATTGACTCAATTGAATTCAATTGTACATATCCTTAATGATAAACTCTCCAGAATGTGCAGATGTTGCATAGGCCTTTTGAGTTAATAACATTGCTGGAGTAAGAATCTCTGTTATTTGGAGTCACTTGAAATAGGAACCAAAGGTCATGGATTCATTATAGCTGCTATTTCAGCCATCAGTGTAGTGAGAATCTCATTTGTAAGTGGAGTGCTTGCTAACAGCATTGTGTTGAGAATGCGTCTGGCTATACCTTTCATTCTCTCCCACTCTCCTCCCATGTGAGATGAATGGGGTGCATTGACTGTCCAGGTACATCCATGGTCCAGTAGGTAATTCTGAATCTCAGAATCTTCAGTGTTGATTTTGAGTTCCTTGCAAGCTCCTATAAAGTTTGTGCCTCTGTCAGATCTGAATTGCTTGACAGGCCCACGCAGACACAGAAACCTTCTTAAGGCATTTCTGAAGCTTGAAGAGGACATAGATTCAAGTTTCTCTATGTGTACTGCTCTGGTACATAAACAAGTAAACATGACTTCCCACCTCATACTTTCTGTGCTGGCTCCCCGAGTGCGGTGTGACAAAACATTCCAGGGGCCAAAATCATCAAGTCCTACATAAGTGAACAGCGGGGCTACAACTAGTCTGTCTGTGGGTAGATCTGACATTTTCTGCTCTTGCAGCTGTCCTCTGAGTTTTTTGTATTTTTTATAGGTCTTTGATGAAACTGGAGACAAGATTCTTAGCTCTGATGATCCATAAACCATCTGTGTGTAGTGCACCTTCTGTAAAGTGACGTCCTTGGTGAACTACCTTCTCATAGTTTAATCAAGAGTGCTTATGTGATGATTAGCAGGGATGATCAGAGGATGTTTCTCATCGTTTGTCATATCTGTGTTTGACAAGTGTCATCCCACTCTAATTAGTCCTCGCTCATCAAGGATAGGATTCAGACTCCTAATAGAACTTTGACTAGAATTCTTTTCGCCATGGTACAAAGACTTTAACTCTTCTCTTGTAGAACACATTTGATTATGGTTGTTTCTGCATGTGCAAAATTCACTGTACAATGCATCATTTTGCAGCGATGCCAGCCTGCACATGAACCTTTTTGTGTGCTGCTGTAATACGTTTTAGCAGTGTGAATAGGAACACCTACCCCTCTCACAAGGGATTTCCAACTGTAAAACCTGCTGAATCTGTGTGATCCTAGGTGACATTTATTGATCTTTGTCACTAAGGTTTTTATCTTTGGCCGAATTTCACTTTCAGATTCTGGGTCAATTAAACTGAAAACTTCATGTTCAGCTTGTTCACTTACACAGGTTTGACGTAGAAATGCTGGACCTGAGAACTGTAAGACACCTCTGCATGTGCCACTTCGGCTTTTGCCATAGCACGAATAGCTGCTGAACTGGTGGATGATCTACTCGAGCATGAAGAATATCTGGAGCCTGATACTTGCGATCGCGTCTCTAAACCCTGCTGGGTAGTTTCAGCATCCTTGTCTGGATCCATCTTGATTTCATGCAAACTGAATTCTTCAAATTTTTAATCACATGATTGTGCAACATGGTAAGTACTGCTCTTGTAATCTTGCTTGTTGCGTTGATGCTTTTTTACTATGCTGTCCTCGCAACTACATTGCTATGAAGAAGCTAGACAGCTAGCTGACAAATGCACACAAAGCAGTTTATTCTTTCCAGAATGTTTACTTCTGTGATAGCTCATTTTCATTTGTTAAACTGAAATACAATAAACAAGAAATGGAATTACAAATTGTACATTAATTCCTTCTATATACAGATGAATATGAACTACTTTCCATGTGTATATGTGATGAAAGTTCACTGTGCAATGCATTATTTTGCAGCGATGCCAGCCATGAACCTTTTTGCGTGCTGTGGGAATAGGTTTTAGCAGTGTGAATAAGAGCAGCTACCCTTCTCACAAGAGATTTACATCTGTAAAACATGCTGAATCTGTGTTTGACTTCAGTTTTGTAATACTATACATTAAAAATATCTGCATGAGATGCATATCCACTCTCTGCCAGCAGGTGGCGCTTAAAGCGGTTCCTTGTTTACCGCTGTAAACATAGCAGCGGTGCACTTATGAACTTTAATATGCTTTATACAGAGGCAAGATAAAAATAAAATAAAATAAAAAACCTTTTCTAAAGACAGTAGATTCCCCTCTATGGAGGTAAATCAGTAGCTAAACCCGAGAGGTTGAAGATCTGAATGTGAGAACTTGTCATATTAATATTTGTATTTGTAAGTTAAAATTTACACTCTGAATCTTTCAATTTGCACACACAGACAATGATCAAACCACCCGTGTTTTGAATTGGAAGTTGTAGATTAATAGTCACAAATGTGTAGAATGACATTCACACAAAGAAAATCACATACAAACGTTTACGACATATTTACTTTTGCACTTTACTTCAGTTTCGCTGCACAACGTCAAGTCGGCACTTACAACCTCTAAGATCTGGAAGTACAAGTTTAAATCCTAGCGCTCTGACTTTTGCTACTCTTTTTGCGGTATTCTGTTGCAAAACTCACTTGTGCACTTGTATATGCAGATGTGAGAGAGCAGAGCTGGGGGCGGGGCTTCTGTGCGAATGAAGACATTTTATTGGTCGATGCCCGACCAATGAACAACGCCAATTGTTTTCACTGAATATCCTTAGCTTTGACAGGATTTCAAGACACTTCATTCATTTTGCCATTCAGGTATTATCTGGTAGACAAATAATGCAACATATTTTATATGTATATCCCACTGCATATTGCAGAGTAAACTCACTGTACCAGAGCATGCTTTGATCTCACCGCCACGGGTTCACGTGGTTCATGGTGCTATCAATAGTACTAAACTAAACATTTTGACAATATGCTAGAAATGTATTAATTGGGACAGACAGCAGTTTCATTATATTTGCAGCGATTTCAAGTAATTTGTAACGCATAAAGTGCATTGATTATGCATGAATAACTACGTTGACTAATGACTATGCGTTACAATAGCATTTTATACTGGAAAATGGAACAGCATTATGTTCTCATACTCCTCCTTGGCAGTTAAATGTGACTAAACAATAAAGTGTCATTTATAACCAATAAAATAACTGTACTACTTCTAACTCAGTCCTGTTTAGTTAATTTGAAGAGATCATGGTACTAAATAATATGCACAATAATTATGATCCATAAATGACCATTTGAAATATAACATTTTCTAATATGGTTATTATTTATACTACAATAACCGTAGTATTTAGGTTTAAATTCCAGTGCAAAGAGGCACGCTTTAAATTAGAGGCATTTGGTGGCCAGAAAGATAATATTCATATGCAATTCCATTGCTTAAACACTAGATGGCCTTGTTGATGTTTAATAAATACATGTATTTAGCTCTACTAGTTGCTCAAAACAGTATTTCTGGTCATAAGTGCTTATTTTTAGGTTTTGCTGTTTAATGTACATTTAGACATTATTAAACACTCGATTTTTATAAAAAAAATAATAATAATGTTGCATTTAAAAAGGTTCATTACTGACAAGCAAATTAGGAATTTAACCCAATGAAGAAGTTCAAATTATTTTTACAAAACATAAAAATAATAAAAACAGCATTATATCGCAACTCTGGTAGAGTGATATGCAGTGGGATATACATATAAAATATGTTGCATTATTTGTCTACCAGATAATACCTGAATGGCAAAATGAATGCAGTGTCTTAAAATCCTGTCAAAGCTAAGGATATTCATTGAAAACAGTTGGCGTTGTTCATTGGTCGGGCATCGACCAATAAAATGTCTTCATTCGCACCAAAGCCCCGCCCCCAGCTCTGCTCTCTCACATCTGCATATACAAGTGCACAAGTGAGTTTTGCAACAGAATACCGCAAAAAGAGTAGCAAAAGTCAGAGCGCTAGGATTTGAACTTGTACTTCCAGATCTTAGAGGTTGTAAGTGCCGACTTGACGTTGTGCAGCGAAACTGAAGTAAAGTATACCTGCCATACATTGTCAATTTGTATATTGTCAACCCTTACCCACCTATTTGTATTTTTTTGTATTTTTGATTCCTTATTGTGTTTTTTGTTCTGTCGCTGTTATGTTGCACTGCGGAGCTCTGTCACGAAAACAAATTCCTCGTATGTGTGAACATACCTGGCAATAAAGCTCATTCTGATTCTGATTCTGAAGTGCAAAAGTAAATATGTCGTAAACGTGTGTATGTCATTTTCTTTGTGTAAATGTCATTCTACACATTTGTGACTATTAATCTTCATTGTCTGTGTGTGCAAATTGAAAGATTCAACTTTTCACATCAGAGCTGTAAGTGTAAATTTTAACTTACAAATACAAATATTAATATGACAAGTTCTCACAATCAGATCTTCAACCTCTCGAGTTTTGCTACTGATTTACCTTTATACCCCTCAGACTTACATTCATATAGACTCCTGCCCCTAACTGAATCACGATTAGTTTTGCATCTCAACTGATTTGAAACATCACATATTTTAATCTATTTTCAACTGGCTCAGGGTTAATAGTTACATCCTTACTGGTTATCAATTCTGAAAGTTCAAATTTGAACTTTTTTGGTGTTCCTGTAGCTCAATTGGTAGAGCATTGCGATATCAAGCACAAGGTTGGGGGTTCGATTCCCCGGGAACACATGATAAGTAAAAATTGATAGCCTGAATGCATTTTAAGTCGCTTTGGATAAAAGCGTCTGCTAAATGCATAAATTTAATTTTAATTTTAATTTAATTTCAACTGCTAAAACAGCTGCGCATAACTCCAAACGTGGCAGTGTATGGGCTGGTTTTGGAGCCAGCTTTGATTTGCCCATTATAAAGCCTTTATGACAATAGCCATTATCTTCTACAACTCTGAGGTATGCTACAGCAGCTATTGCTACAGTAGAAGCATCAGAGAACACACATACCTCTTTCTAATCAACAGAAGTCAGTGACACCAGTACGTAATGTCTGGGAACACCAAGTGTTTCAAGATAAACTAAATCATCACTCCATACTCTCTACTGAATTTCTTTGTGTGCTGAGAGCAGTGTGTTTCAGTTGCATTGATCTACAGAAAGTTCTTGCACTAATGCTTTTCCTTGTATGGTTATGGGGGCTGCAAATCCTAGTGGATAATAAAGACAGTTCAATAAAGTTCACAGTAGCTAAGATTCCTCTTCGTGTGAATGGCCTCACTTCTTTTGACTCTTGAAAAGTTAAACAGTCAGACTGTAGATTCCAGCTTACTCCTAAACTCATTTGAAGGTGTAAAGGGTCAACACCTAGAAATAGATCCTTTCTAATTTGTTAGCTCTCTCGCTTGCAAAAAATGCTTCCACAACTGAACTTCTGTCTGATGCCAATTTCTGTAGTTTGAGGTTTGACTCTGCTTGCATTTCTCTAGTCCTCTGCAAGAGATTACCTGCTTCAGCTTCAAAAGATACTGAGGTGAGTCTGTAATCAACAGACTGTTACGGTTTTGTTTTGGGTTTCTTTTTTGTTCTAGTTTTCTTCTCTTTTATAGGTTACCAGATACGTATCTACACCTATTACCAATTTGGCAATCTATTTAAGGTGTCTGGCCTTTGTTGGAAGTGGAGCTTTCATCCTTATCCTGCAGTTGTGACAATCACTTATTGTGTTTGCAAGCTGTCAGATAATTATGAGTTCTGCGGTAAAATGGCTACTGAGTTAGACTTTTTTATGAGTCTCCTAGTGAAGAACTGTTTGACAAATTAGCAAAAGATCAGTTGTTGGCGGTGGCAGCGAAGTATCAAATTCCATTAACTACTAAAGACAAACAGTTAAAAGGGACCATTGCATTGATGGTAAGAGCAGCGCTGATAAATTTAGATCTCTTAACTATGAGAAAATCTGCTGCTGTTGACTGTGATGGAGCTCATCAAACTGCTGCCAATGCTTAATTGTTATCTTTTGAGCAGCAAAGGGATCTAATGCTTTTAGAGATAGAAAAGGTGAAACTGAATCGTGAAATTGGGATTTGTAGGTGGGAGGTAGAGGCTATGCACTTTCAGTTAATTGGTGAGGGTAAGCTGGGAGACATTTTTGTTGATCCAAATGTTTTGGGTAAAAAAAGGGCTGGTTGCGGAAAATAATATTAAGCTGTTACCCAAATTTAGTGAAACTGATGTTTACAATTTTTTTTTGTTTGTTCGAACATTTGGCAGGTTATGAAATGGCCAGACAATGAACAGACTTTGTTGTTACAGTGTGTGTTAACTGGTAAAGTGCAGAAAGCTTATTCTTCATTAAGTGTTCATGATAGCCAGCATTATTCTAAGGTTAAAGAGGCTGTACTGAAGGCTTATGAGCGTGTACCAGATGCCTATCAGCAAAATGTTTAGGAACATGAGAAAACCTGCAGAACAGACATGCGAGTTTGTGACAGACTTAAAGATACTGTTAGATCATTGGTGTGCTGCTTCAAGTTCAAATAGTCATGAAGATCTTCATGAGTTGTTTTTGTTAGAACAGTTCAAAAGTACTTTGCCTGAGCATGTTTCTACCTTTTTGAATTGATCAGAATATTACATCTTCTAAGGGTGCTGCCATTCTTACGGATGAGTATGTACTTACTCATAAATGTGAATTCAAGAAAAGTAGGTCTAAGTTCAGTGATATTCCAACAGAGGGCTTAACTGGCTTCTTTCAAGTCTTGCATGATCATAATGGGCTGAGAGGAATTTGAAAAGTTATGCTGCTGATAGAAATGACCGTTGTGCTTATGGTCATCTAAAAGGTCACTGGAAAAAGGATTGTGTAGCACTCAAGGAAAAATTCATGCGTGTTAAGTCCGAACCTAAGCCTACTCATGTTGTTTCATCTGTTCAGACAGATAATGATTCTGACAGTCATCTTGATAGTTGAAGAAGTTGAAGAAACGAGTGGTACTTTGTAATGATCGAGATATAGGTTATGCTCCTTTCATTTCAGATGGACATGTGTCACTGCTTGGAAGTACTGATGAGGTTTGTAATGGGCTCGTATCTGCATTGCTGTTTTCATCCTGGCCTGCAGGGGTCACTCTCAATGAGTACTGTGTCATGTTCCCTCCAGAACTGCAGATGGCTCTTGCCCTATGAACTCTAGCCCTATGGTCTCTCCGCTCCACCAGAGGGCGTCATCGCCCCGTACCATGTTCAGTGCTCTGCTCATCAGCTTTGATTCCTCACACCTGTGTTTGACCCTTTATAAGTCTGTTTGTGCCCTGCTATTGTGTTCATTCTTGAGCCTTGCTTCCTGTGTATCCAGTTGCTAAGTTAAGTTTTATTGTGCTTGTATTTTTGGACCCTCGTGTCTTTTTTGTTTGATGGTAGCAAAGTTTGCGAAGTTTATTTTGTACTTTGTTTTCTCTAGTAAAGATTATTGTTACTTTTTGAAGATTCAAGCCCCTTGGCCTTTTTTGCTCTTTTGCTCTTTAACAGTCTGGCAGCAGCTCAGTGAGCAAATTCACACTCTTAGAGCACCAGAGACCCGGGTTCAATCCCTGTTTAAGGCAGCCTCGTTACAAGGTTCCTATTAAGATTCTTCGAGACACTGGTGCGTCTGAATCATTCATTCAAATTTCCTATTTTATTGCACCTTTTGGATTGTATTCTTACTCTGTTATGAGGTCTCAGAAACGCTCCAGTTACATTTCAGGGTTTGATGAACCTTGACAGTGGGTCGAGATTGTTGTGCTGTGTACCTCGATGACATCATTATCTATATTGTTACATGGGATGAATCAATTTTTGGCAGATGCCAAACTCAGTCAACCTGGCAAAGAGTTTACCAGGGCAACTGTGATGTATTTGGGCAAGGTGGTTGGTAGGGGAATAGTGCGACTTCTAGGTGCTAAAGTTATAGCAATCGGCAAATTTCCTAGTCCTCAGACAAAACGGAGCTGATGAGATTTTTGGGAATGGCAGGGTATTATAGGAGTTTTTGTCCCAACTTTTCTTCCGTTGTTGCCCCACTTATGGATTTGTTACAAGCAAAGTCAAAATTTGTGTGTACTTCTAAATGTGACCATGCCTTCGAGAATGTTAAGAGATTGCTCATGTCGTCACCTGTCCTAACAGCTCCTCGACTGGATAGACCATTTAAACTCCATGTCAATGCTAGTCAGGTTGGAGCAGGAGATGATTTGTTGCAGACTGATGAGGATGATATTGATCGCCCTATTAGTTATTTTTCACGAAAGTTCAATTTATATCAGACCAATTATTCCATTAATCGAGAGAGTCTTTAGCTTTGATTTGGGCTCTGCGACATTTCAAGGTTGATGTGTCTTGTGGGACTATGCCAACTGTGGTATACACAGACCATAACGCCTTTACTTTTCTTCACTCATTCCAGAATCATTACCAGCATTTGATTAAGTGGTCCCGTTTCTAACAGCCTTACTCTTTGGAGATTCATCATGTGAAAGGGGCAGACAACATCTTGGCTGATGCATTGTCTCGTGCCCCATTTGATAGAAAATTCTTAAACCCTTCTTTCCTCTTTTCTTTCCTGTTATTGGTTTTCAATTCCTTAAATTGTGATTTTTCCAGGTGCCAGGAGATTGCTGGTTTTGAATGCAGGATGGGTGTGAAGGGGGGGGGGGGGTTTAATGTAATGTAATGGTTTAATGACTTTGCATTAACTCTGGTAAGGTTGTGGTTTACTTGAAGTAAATTGTGGGTATATTTGGGTTTGGAACTTGTATAAGGTAGAGTTTCTAATGAGAATCTCTACCTTTTTAAAAGGGGGAGGTGTTACTGTTGTTTTTTTTCTTTTCTATTCTAGTTTTCTTCTCTTTTATAGGTTACCAGATGAGGATCTTCACCTGTTACCAATTTGGGACTCTATTTAAGGTGTCTGGCCTTTGTTGGAAGTGGAGCTTTTGTCCTTATCCTGCAGTTGTGCACTGAAACTGGACCTGCACTTTGTTAATTGTTTGTTTCTTTATTGCTGTTCATTTGACCATTAAAACCCCTGGACTTAAATATATTATTGTTAATACACTATTGGACTTCGAACCCTTTTTGTTGTTGCATCCTTGAGTTGGATGTAACGATAATCTTTCTCTTCTTGATCCACTGTTCGTTTTAAGCCATAGCTAGCTACTGCCAGAGACAGACTATTTCCAAAAACGTGTACTTTAATTCTGAACTCCTTGCTGGTGTCATTATCTTCATACCATTGAAATCTTAAGTAGTTTCAGTGATCCTCTCTAACTACAAAAGAATAAAACATCTGCTGTACATCAGCACTAATGGCAACTTATTTGCAAAAATGCAGTAACACACCCAAAAAGTGTGTTATTCAAATCAGGGCCGCTAAGCAGAACATCAGGAGATGCCTTGATAAGGTGTGCTTGAGTGAGAAAATACTCTGATTTGCCCTAGCTTTTGTGGGTGGTAAACGCCAAAGGTCAGCAGGTACCAACACTCCTCATCTCCTCTGCTTGATCATTATCAAAGGTCTTTTGCATGAAATGAACAAAGTGATTCTTCATCTCACGATTTTTCTGAAAGGAGCGTTGTAAAGAAAGGAGACGTCTTTGCGCCAGCTCTCTGTTGGGTTGAGCAAAATGAAATACCCATTGTTTTTTGTTCATTAAGATACATTTCTTTTTCCATTATTTGAGGAAACTCAGACGGCTAAGATTTGTCATCATTAGGAGTTTTAGTGAACACGCAATCATTCTCTCAAATTCTGTTTCCTTTGTAAGAACACCTAGGTAACACAGTGAAACTGTACAATCTGCTGGCTTAGGAGCAGTGAAAGTGTCTTATTTTCATGTCATTTGTGCAAGGGTTGAACAGAGATGGTCATCCATTTAATAGCAATATATATATATATATATATATATATATATATATATATATATATTTTAAGTGCTCACATCCGTTGGATTATGAGATCCTCCTAAGCACAGTTCTCTGATTATAACCCAACCTAAACCTAGTCTCTTGGCATAAGGCATGTTAAGAGGCCCACTGATTTGCTCATGTACCTTTATGAACACTCAATATAGCCCTACCCAACAGCAGAAGTATTGATGCATCAGGATCGTGTTCTGGAATCTTGTCTGCTACAGATTTCAGTATTGTGTGACATCAGGTGTTGGAATTTCAGATCTGTCATCGGGCATCATATCACATTCAATGGGTTTTCCCATCGAAGGACTGAACTGTGAAGCCAGCAACACATGATATTTGGGAGATGCGGAATGGATAAAAATAACTCAAATATAAAAGAGGACTTGAATAAGCTCATTGATGGCATGTTTGAGTCAGGCTCTTAACGAACTATGTTTGATTTCCTCTTTCCATATTGTGAATAATAAATGTGTATCATTTTAATTTGCTTGTTACACAATGAGGCCTAACTTATTGTAATAATTATTTGATGTAGCCTACTTTTACACTTTTACACCAATTATTCCTTGGCATCCTCATGTACTAAACCACATTTTTTGTTTAATTGTTTGCATGCTGGAGGTACGCTATTTTGTGATGTTAACGTTTAAGCTAGCTAGTGAGAGAAAATGGCTCTATCAAAGAGTCTAAAGAGGAACATTGACAGTGAAAATAGGGCATACAAAAGCCCCTTTCACACTGCGATTCCGGCAAATACACGGGTAAAGTGTTCCGGCAATTGTTCCCGGGCCGTTAGATTTTGCACTTTCACACTGCCAGTGATTACCCCGGATATGTGCGAGCTTTCACACACAACTCGTAAAGGTCCCATAATGACATGTGACATCAGGGCGTGACGTGTAATGTACGAGTCGAAAACGTTCGAGACTCATACTTTCACCGAAGCAAGTGAACGATCTCGTCGAAAGTGAGGAACTAATTAATCTCGTCTTCATTACAGTTTGCACATTTTTTTGTCGCGAACGTTGATCTTTCTTCAAAACAGCCGGTAAAAGAGTCGCGTGGTAACGTGCGTCATCACTACGACACGGCATTAGATCTGGCTTTTGTTCACACAGCGCTCGTCCCGTGATTGAACCCGGCAATGTTACTAGGTCCCCGACCCGGGTTCAATGCCAGAATCAATCCCGGGACGTGTTTGCTTTCACACAGAAGGCGACCCGGCAATGTTCCGGCAATTTGCCGGGTCCGACGTGCTGTGTGAAAGGGGCTATAGAAGAATAGGAAGACAACTATGCGTTCATCCTACCTTGTTTTGTGAATGAAAAGCCGGTGTGTTTTATCTGTAACAAAGTTGTTGCTGTTTGCCAAAAATATAATATTAGAAAAATTTAAAGCACACAATTTATTTCAATATAAAACCTTTTATTTTGTACACATGAAACACATTTCAAAGTTATCAGTGACATCATAAAACAACACATTGAATTGACAGGGAAGTCAACCTACTAACATCTACCTCACTGGAAGAAATCAATTTAAATAAATAAATAAAATCTCTCAAATAGGTGAAATCTTCTCTTTCTAGCTGGCTCCAGGTCTACTATTGTAGTGTAATTAGTAAACTATAAATACCAAACTGAACACTCCAGCTAATCATATCCAACTACTTACTTCCCAACATCCACAGCTCCTTCATCACCGCTGATACCACCAAGCTTAGCTCCTTAATCCCTACTGGTTCTGTCCAGGCTCCAAGCTCCTTCATCCACTCAGATTCCACTGTGCTTCCTAGCTTCTACTCCACCAGTTTCATCCAGCCTCTAGGCACCTTTGTTCACACTAGTTCCACCAAGCCTCCAGGCTCCTTCATCCTCGGATTTTTCCCTTGTGCTGGCTCCATTAGACTTTACAGCTCTGCCTCAGACTTCCTGGTCCTTAGCCCTCGGTGCATGGATCCCACTGCTTTACCTTGGGCCTCCAAACCAATGACTCCATCGGCTCCACCTTAGCTCCCTGCTCCACCATGCTCCTACATCAAATCTTATCAACACTTGTTTGTCTTACTCTGTGCATATTTCTTTTTGGAATGCTCAAATAAGAGATTAATTGTACAGTGTTGACTTTTTTCCCCCTTTTTTATAATTTGAATTTTAAAAGTGAGAAAGAAAACAGTGTAGAATTCAGTGTACTTATGCTGAACTGAAGTGACTGACAGCTTCAATGATTATAAAGGAAGCTATCTTTGCTCACCGTCTATGTGTAATTCATTTACAAATTGAATAAAAGTTTAGTTTTTCATGCAGCTAAGTGGACCAGTCATCACCAATACTGCAAAGTTTCTCAGGAGTGAGTCCAATATAGGCTATGACTATGTGGTAACACTTTAGAATAAGGTATACATTTTCACTATTAACTACAACTTTTCCCTCAATGACTATGTGGTAACACTTTAGAATAAGGTACACATTTTCACTATTAACTACAACTTTTCCCTCAATAAACACCTAATTTGCTGCTCATTAATACTTGGTAAGGTAGTTATTAAGTTTAGGTATGAGGTAGGTTTAAGGGATCTAAAATAGGCTCAAACAAAATAAGGCATTAATATGTGCTTAATAAATACTAATAAACAGACAGCATGCTAGTAATATGCATGCTAAAATGCCTTTTTTCTGAAATTTAGTATTGCAGTTCTGTGAATATTGTTGGTACCTCTATGATAAACTTGATGATAAACTGCTTGTGGTGTACTTTATTTGTATGCTGGATAGGATATAAGAGTCTGCTAAATTATTTAGTGTAAGTGTAGCTAATGTATATTAATAACTGAAATGAGCTTTTTAATACCATGCCCCACACTTGAAATTATTCTTAAATGACTGACATGTGAAGAGCAGGCTGGTTAAAAAGGTTGAGGTTGTAAAAAAGAATAATCAGATGATAATTCTCTCCTGCTCTTTTTGCTTTATTTAGGATGGCTAGAGGGGGAGGCCTACCATCAAGCCCAGAATTAGGCTACGGAACTGGTAGTGATCGAGGGCCAAGTGGTGACTTTGGCATTCAATCAAGTGGAAACCCTTACAAAAAGCTAGTTCATGATGGACCAAGACATTCCCAGACTGGTTCTACACATCAAATTCAAGCTTCATCAGGGGGCATGGGAACCACCCAAAGCCCTGGACAACATGCCTCCAGACGCAACCTCCAGGTGGACTTCAGCAGCAGCAGTGTGCAAACAGGCCTCTCACCATCAGTATCTCCTGATAGAGCCAGTGCACCAACTTCACCATACTCGGTACCCCAGATTGCGCCAATGCCTAGCAGTAAGCTCTGTCCAGTTTGCAATACTACAGAGCTGACAAATGTTGATGGGTCATCAAACTTTAACAAGTGTACGCAGTGCCACACAACAGTGTGCAAGCAGTGTGGTTTCAACCCCAACCCACACCTTGCAGGGGTAAGAATTTGGAATAAATGGGATTCCTACTTCATACTTTTTTTATTCTAATTGTTTAATTTGTGAACATTCAATTCTAATTATCAAGTGTGTTTTCTGTGGCGTCCTCCTTTGTTCTGTTTTTCCTTTAGTGATGCAGGTATAAAAAGGCAGTGGAGCCAAATGTTGTTTCCTCAAGGTTTAGTGAAAATTTTGGTTAAAAATACAACAACATCAACAATTAAAATAAATTTCTTCAGAAATCACAATTGCCTTTTAGAGATGAAGGCTATTCCATGTACTAATGTCTTGTAAAAAGAAATTAAATTGAATCTAACCAAGAAAGTGAGAAAAATGGACAGTCCAGATGTTCAACAAGAGGATGAATTCATCAGATTCCACTAGCAATGTCTTTTCTGTGAACAATTAAACTGTTTTTAATGTACTGATTGATAAATAACAATCAATGATGTATTTATGATGTATTTTGACCGATCCAGATAATAGGCATTAACAACTAATTCAGTGACCGGAGTTGCAGTGCATGTGTTGTATAACCTATTTTTACACTTTCGCAGGAATATATACTGTAAAATAACAACACAATAAGAAGTCCTTGTAGATCAGTACTTTTACTTTTGACATTTCAATAAATACAATCTGCAAAATAAATTAAATATTAGATGGCAAATTATATAGATGGATAAATCTAAGTTTGAGGCATTGAACTGTTTAATCAACATAAGTCTATGAGAAGTGCACATCAAGCCAATCATAGCTCTGGGAGATGCCCAAATATCCTACTAAATTCACTGCTATAATCCAAAAGGTCTGTACAGTGAAACGATTTTCACATGCATTCACTGTAATTTAGACATTTAATGTGTCCTTGGTCAAATAAAGTATGTTTGTATTAATTTATCAAATACCAAAAAAAAATAATAAATAAAAGTGATTCCAAGCATTTAAATTGAGTATACATCTGTTGCAGTAATGCACTTATATGTGTTTCTTCAACAGGTCAAGGAGTGGCTCTGTTTAAACTGCCAGATGCAGCTGGCTTTGGGAATGGATATGACTACACCACGTTCCAAGAGTCAGCAGCAGATACATTCTCCTTCTCATCAACCTATGGCTGACCCCATACCCAAGATCCAACCCTCAGCTCAGCCCACACCTCAGCTACAAACCCAAATGCAGACACAGATGACAGTTCAGCCTCAGACTCAAACTCAAGCTTTCTATGGGATCCAGAAACAGATGGGTCCTACTGGACCTAACCAGACTGCACTTCACACTGGTCTCCAAACAAAAAAAGAACAACCACAAGCAGGAAATTTACAAGCAGGTTCCCAGTCAGGGTCCAAGGATTCCCAGAGGTGGCGAGGGGAGGTATTGGGACCAAAATGTCCAGAAAGGGTGGCCCAAACAGGACGCATTCCTCATCCAGGGGCAGTGCCTTTACCTGGCTTAGCAAAGGCACAATCACAGTCTGATCTGGGGCACAGCACTCCAGTACAGTTAGGAGGTCAACCTGATAAGGCCCGAAGTCTTGGAAACTCCCCAGCTCATCACCCACCATCCCACGAGGCACCTCAAGATGGTTTAACTAAGCTATTTGGTTTTGGGGCATCTCTTCTAAATCAGGCAAGCACCCTTATTTCTGTTGATCCTCTTCCTGGATCCTCATCGCACCCCTCGCCTGTCCGTAACCAGAGTGCCCAAGGGACAAAGGTGATCTTTAGTGATGCTAATGCTGGAGCTAGTTCTAAAACTACAGCAGGACCACCTGGCACTGCCAAAACAGGCCCAGACGGAGTTACATTCCCCAAAGGCCCTGGAGCCCCTCTCCAAAAACAGCCTCTGCAGCAGTCACCAGTGCACCATCAAAAACAGCAGTCACCGACACACCATCAAACAACACCACAGAAGCAGCCACCACAGCAGCAGCCTCCACCTCAGCCAGTTAGTCAGAAACCAGATGTTACATGCCCATTATGCAAAACTACGTTCAATGTTGGAACAACAGAACCACCTAACCACAGGTCTTGCACCCAGTGTCATACAGAGGTGTGCAATCTTTGTGGTTTCAATCCCACACCACATCTGCTGGAGGTAAGGAGCTGCACAGATCTTACTCATATACTGTATGTAATAGACTGGCGCTATTCCTTATGTTTGTTTCTTCTCTCTGATTCCCACCTTTTTCTCACTTAAGTCTCACTTAAATCCTTGTTTTTGTTTATTTATTTTTAATTTTGATGAGGACAAAACATTTTGAATTTTATTCTAATTTCTTTTTTTTTTTTTTTTTTTTGATTGCCAACCAAATTCCTTTCAGAAAAAAATATCATACATACATTCCATTCCACCTCATATACATAAAAAAAAAAAAAAAAAAATATATATATATATATATATATATATATATATATAATTAAAAATGGGCAGAAAGCATCTTTTAGTTTTCTGCTGACAGTTATGTGTATGGTGGGAACCATAATTGAGGTGCGTGGAGTAACTGTGTTCACAAAGAGAGGCCCAGATATCAGTGTTGTCTCTCATGCATGGCTGTTGTTCTCTAATTTTGTATCAGTTTCCAAATTGCTGCAACTTTATGACCGGTTACTGATAATGAATGTGCCATGTTCTTGTGTTATGTGAGAGAGCTCGGCTATAATCAGTTTGTATAAATGACCTACAGTATCACGTGTCCATATAAGCAAGCAAAATTGTGAAAGTCAGCCCTAACAGTATACTGAAGTGTGTGTAGTGCTTGATTAAGGCATAGGTGACAGCTGTGACGATCATTGACACCCTTCACAAGGAGTGTAAGTCACAAAAATTCATTGCCAATAAGCTGGCTGTTCACAGAGTGCTGTATCCAAGCATGGTAACAGAAAGTTGAGTGGAACGAAAAAGTGTGGAAGAAAAAGATGCACAACCAACTGAGAGAACCGCAGCCTTATGAGGATTGTCAAGCAAACTGTATTCAATAATTTTAGGGAACTCCACAAGGAATGGACGGAGGCTGGGGTCAAAGCATCAAGAGCCACCACACACAGAAGTGTCAAGGAATTTGGCTACAGCTGTCATAATCCTCTTGTTATGCCACAGACAATGTCAGAGGCATCTTACCTGGGCTAAGGAGAGGAAGAACTGGACTGTTGCCCAGTGGTCCAAAGTCCTCTTTTCAGATGAGAGCAAGTTTTGGATGTCATCTGCCGGTGTTGGTCCATTGTGTTTTTTGAAAACCAAAGTCACTGCACCCGTTTACCAAGACATTTTGGAGCACTCCATGCTTCCTTCTACTGACCAGGTTTTTGAAGATGCTGATTTCATTTTTCAGCAGAATTTGGCACCTGCCTACACTGCCAAAAGCACCAAAAAATTGGTTAAATGACCATGGTGTTGGTGTGCTTGACTGGCCAGCAAACTCACCAGACCTGAACCCCAGAGAGAATCTATGGGCTATTGTCAAGAGGAAGATGAGAAACAAGAGACCAAACAAAGCAGACGAGCTGAAGGCCACTGTCAAAGAAACCTGGGCTTCCAGACCACCTCAGCAGTGCCACAAACTGATCACCTTCATGCCACGCTGAATCGAGGCAGTAATTAAAGCAAAAGGAGCCTCTACCCAGTATTGAGTACATGTACAGTAAATTAACATACTTTCCAGAAGGCCAACAATTCACTAAATGTTTATAATTTTTTTTCTATTGGTTTTATGAAGTATTCTAATTTGTTGAGATTGGTGGGTTTTTGTTATATGTGAGCCAAAATAATCACAATTAAAAGAACCAAAGACTTAAACTACTTCAGTCTGTGTGCATTGACTTTAATACACGAGTTTCACAATTTGAGTTGAATTACTGAAAAACATTCTAATTTATTGAGAAGCACATGTATATACATGTGTTTGTGTGTGTGTAAATATATATTTTAATAGTCAGACTCTATTGTAATTAATTAAAAAAATATGTTCAATTATATATTCAAAAACTTTTGACTGGTATATATATATATATATATATATATATATATATATATATATATATATATATATATATATATATATCAAAAGTCAAAAGTTTTTGAACAGTTCAGTTCGATTTTTAATGTTTTTTTTTTTAAGAATTCTCTTCTGCTCACCAAACCTGCATTTACTTGATCTGAAATATAACAAAAGCATTAATATAGTGAAATATTTTTACTATTTGAATATAGTTTAGCCAGACAATGGGATCATAGGGTGTTGATAGCCCAGGACGCACTGGAAAGGAGTCAGACCTGTTGATGAAGGAGTCAGATAATTCTGTGCGTATTCTGCCCATGGCAGGAATTCGGACCATCGATGTGGTTCTCGAATGCAGTAGGATCGTAGATATCTGCCTAGTTCTTGATTTAATCGTTCAACTTGTCCGTTGTGGGTGGTAACCTGACGTAAGGCTGACATTGATATCTAAATGTTTGCAGAATGCTCTCCAGACTTGGGACGTGAACTGGTTTACTCTGCCATGCCATAATGCCGTAATTCCTGAAGACATGATGGAACATTGCCTGTGCAGTTTCCATGGCTGTGGGGAGTTCTTTTGAGGGGATAAATCGACATGACTTTGAGAATAGATCTATGATAACCAGGATTGCAGTGAAACCATTAGATAAAGGTAAGTCAGTGACAAAGTCGATGAAGAGATGAGACCAGGGGCGCTGTGCAATGGGCAGAGGTTGAAGGAGTCCAGATGGTATCTCCTTTGGGGTCTTGGATTGGGCACAGACCTGACAGGCTTTTACATAAGTAGTGACATCCTTGGACATTGAAGGCCACCAGAACTAGTTGTGTAAAAGGTGCAGAGTGCGGGAGATTCCAGGGTGGCAAGAGCTGACAGTGGTGTGGACCCATTGAATTACCTGGTGACATAGACTTTGTGGTACGTAGTGTGTATTAGGTGGGCAGTTGGCAGGGGCTGGCTCTTTGGAGCTGTTCTCCCTGCATCTCCTCCATGATCCATCCATCCATCCATCTTCTTCCGCTTATCCGTGGCCGGGTCGCGGGGGCAGCAGTCTAAGCAGAGAACCCCAGACTTCCCTCTCCCTAGACACTTCCTCCATCTCTTCTGGTGGGACACCGAGGCGTTCCCAGGCCAGCCGGGAGACATAGTCTCTCCAGCGTGTCCTAGGTCTTCCCCGGGGTCTCTTCCCAGTGGGACGCGCCCGGAACACCTTCCCGGGAAGGCGTCCAGGAGGCATCCGGAACAGATGCCCGAGCCACCTCAACTGACCCCTCTCTATGTGGAGGAGCAGCGGCTCTACTCTGAGCTCCTCCCGGGTGACTGAGCTTCTCACCCTATCTCTAAGGGATCGCCCAGCCACCCTGTGGAGAAAGCTCATTTCGGCCGCCTGTATCCGGGATCTTGTCCTTTCGGTCATGACCCAAATCTCATGGCCATAGGTGAGAGTAGGAACGTAGATTGACCGGTAAATCGAGAGCTTCGCCTTGCGGCTCAGCTCTTTCTTCACCACGACAGACCGGTACATCGACCGCATTACTGCAGAAGCTGCACTGATCCGTCTGTCAATCTCCCATTCCATCCTTCCCTCACTCGTGAACAAGACCCCAAGATACTTAAACTCCTCCACTTGAGGAAGGAACTCTCCACCAACCTGAAGTGGGCAAGCCACCCTTTTCTGACTGAGGACCATGGCCTCAGATTTGGAGGTGCTGATTCTCATCCCAGCCGCTTCACACTCGGCTGCAAACCGTCCCAGTGCATGCTGAAGGTCCTGGCTTGATGAGGCCAACACGACAACATCATCCGCAAAGAGCAGAGACGAAATCGTGTTGTCACCAAACCTGACCCCCTCCGGCCCCTGGCTGCGCCTAGAAATTCTGTCCATAAAAATCATGAACAGAACCGGCGACAATGGGCAGCCCTGCCAGAGTCCAACACGCACCGGGAACAAGTCTGACTTACTGCTGGCAATACGAACCCGTGGGCTCACCACCTACAGGAGGGACCGTAAGGGGCCGGTGCGCAGAGAATCGGGCGGCAGTCGAAGGCTCCTCCATGATATCCCAGGTAATCGGGGCAATGACTACAGACGAGGGAGTATGCGTTCAGGGGTATGGGTGTCAAGGGGAAGATCATACTGTCTGGAAAGAGCATCTGCCTTGCTGTTTTTACTGCCTGGATGATAGGTCACTGTGAACTGGAATCGGGTGAAGAAGAGAGACCAGTGAGCTCGGCATGGGTTGAGTCTTTTGGCAACTTTGATATATTCCGGGTTCTTGTGGTCAGTGATTACCTGGAAAGGATGGACTGCTCCCTCGAGCCAGTGTCTCCATTGTTCTATGACTGCTTTCATGGACAAGAGTTCTTTATTCCCAAAATCATAGTTTTGTTCTGCTGCTAACTTTCTTGAGAAGAATGCACCGGGATACAGTTTCCCAGGTTGACCATGGTGTTGGGAGAGCACCGCTCCGATTCCCGAGTCAGAAGCATTCACTTCCACTATGAACAGCAGATTGGGGTCAGGGTGTTTGAGGATTGGGGCTGTGTTAAACTTGACCTTTAAGGTGTTGTATGCTTGAGTGGCCTCCTCACTCCACTTGAGTTTTGATGGCTTGCCCTTTAAAAGTGATGTCAGAGCTGATGCAACCATACTGTAGTTTCTTATGAATCGCCTGTAGAAATTAGCAAACCCCAGGCATCTTTGAAGTTCTTTGACGGTAGATGGTTGTGGGCATTCTGTCACTGCCTTGACCTTGGCTTCATGCATCTTGATAACCTGATGACTAATGTGATAACCCAGGAATGATGTCTGCCTGACGTGAAACTCACACTTCTCTGCCTTTACTTACAGCTGATTCTTCAGCAGTCAAGTAAGAACGGTCTTGACATGCTTAATATGTTCCTCTTCAAAATTAGAGTAGATCAGGATGTCATCGATGTAGGCTATTATGTACTGGTTCAGGGGGTCTCGGAAAATCTCATTAATGAATGATTGGAAGACATCTGTAGCATTGGCAAGTCCATATGGCATGACCTGATATTTATAGTCCCCCCTAGTGGTGTGGAAGGCAGTTTTCCATTCGTCACCATCTTTAATTCAGATAAGGTTATATGCACTCCGTAGATTGAGTAAGGTGTATATGGTAGCCTCACAGAGCTGTTCTAGGGCTGAAGGAACCAGTGGCAGGGGATATCGGATTTTGACAATGACATTATCCAGTCTTCTATAAACAATCCATGGTCTCAGTCCTCCATCCTTTTTCTCCACAAAGAAGAATCCTGCTGCAGCTGCTGATGTAGAAGGCCGAATGAATACTGAACTCAAGGCCCCCGCAATATATTCTTCCATAGTTTGAGTCTCAGTTCGGGATAAAGGATAAACTCTACTCTTGGGAGGCATGGCATTGGCGAGTAAATTAAAGCACAATCCCAGGGGCAGTGAGGTGGTAATTGCATGGTCGTCAATCTGTTAGGTCGTCATAACATGGGGGAATAGTGACTGCCTTGGTACTGATGGGACTTTCAATACTAATGTTATAACATGGTTGGGGAACTGGGGAAAAACAGTGAATCTCACAGAAAGACCACCACTTGGTCAGCTCACCCTGATGCCAGGAAATGACGGGGTCGTGAACACACAGCCATAGAAATCCTAGGGTGACTTTATGCTTGAGAGAATCGATGACATAGAGAGATATAGATTCCTGGTGAAATAAACTAACTTGAAGGGTTAATGACTTGGTCTGTAGAAATATTCCATTGCCAATTGAAGTGTCGTTCATGGCTTTAATCTTGATAGATGAATTGCATGGTTGAGTGGGTTTGTTATATTTCTTGATGATATCTTTATCGATGAGGTTTATTGCGGCTCCAGAGTCAATCATCGCTGTTAATGAGACGGACATGTCTTCAGTATGTAAGGTAAGGGGCAGTTTGAAAGTCTGGTTACTAGGTAAAGAGAAATGTTCCAAATTTGGAGTTTTGAGCCTTGTGTGGGCATCCCTCACAGCGATGGCCTGGTTCACCGCAACAGTAACAGAGACGTAGTTGCCATCGCCTTGATCTCTCACTCAAATCCCACTTGCATTGGTTCCTCATTGAACTTAGATGTAGGTATGGCTTGGGTAACACTTGAGGTAACAGGCATAGGCATCTCTCATACTGTATGCCTTCTTCGTGGGGTTTGTCTCATCAGATAATCAATCTTGATCATGAGCATTACAAAGTCAGTAAGCGATAAACTTTCTCCTTTACATACCAATTCTGCCTGTAGGTCAAGTTTGAGCTTCTCTGAAACACAGCTTTAAGAGAAACATCATTCCATCCACTCTGAGCAGCGAGCGTACGAAACTAGATGGCGTACTCAGCAGCTGTTCTGTTGCTTTGGGACAATTGCAGAAACTGGGTCGATATATCCTTGCCCCCTGCGGGGTATTCAAATACTTCTTGTAGTTGCTGGATGAAGTAGTCAAACGATCTTCTAAATCGCATATCAGTGTCCCAAATAGCCAAAGCCCAGTCAATCAACTTTCCAGAAAATAGTGACATCATGACAGCACATTTATTCTCATCAGGATTAAACTTGTCTTCTTGGTTATTAAAATAAATCTTCACTTGTTGAACAAAGCCTCTACATCGATCAGCAGAACCATCAAACTTATCCAGTAGTGCGAAACTCACCACCCTATGTATGGTTGATGGGAGAGACTGGATGTAGTTCGTCAAGTGTTCATGAAGTTTGCCCAATCTATTTTTGTGGCCGGCAGCCATATCACCCTGGAGCCCAAGACCGGTTTCCCACTGAAGCTAAGCAGGGCTGAGCCTGGTCAGTACCTGGATGGGAGACCTCCTGTGAAAACTAGGTTGCTGCTGGAAGAGGTGCTAGTGAGGCCAGCAGGGGGTGCTCACCCTGAGGTCTCTGTGGGTCCTAGCGCCCCAGTGATGGGGACACTATACTGTCAACGAGCACCGTCCTTCGGATGAGACGTTAAACCGAGGTCCTGACTCTCTGTGGTCATTAAAAATCCAAGGATTTCTTTCAAAAAGAGTAGAGGTGTGACCTCGGCATCCTGGCTAAATTCGCCCATTGGCCTCTGACCATCATGGCCTCCTAACAATCCCCATATCTGCTGATTGGCTTCATCACTCTGTCTCCTCTTCACCAATAAGCTGGTGTGTGGTGGGCGTTCTGGTGCAATATGGCTGCCGTCGCATCATCCAGGTGGATGCTGCACACTGGTGGTGGAGGAGATACCCCCTTACTATGTAAAGCGATTTGAGTGCCTAGAAAAGCGCTATATAAATGTAATGAATTATTACCCCTTTAGTACTTAACTTTGATAAGCTTGTAACTTCCGCTGGATTCAGTTGGGGCAAAGTTTTCTTTAACGAGGAGGCTGAAGCAGTATTAGAATCCATTTGCTTATTAGTTACAAAAGTTTATTAGGGAAAGATCTTAGAGACAGTAGAGAGCCAGTACCATAATAGCAGTCCGATCTTTCAACATACACAAGGGGAATACAAAAGGAAGAGACGAGTAGGCAGGTGAATGGGTCAAACACAAACATCAGTCCAATCAGGCAGTAAATCCAATGGGACAATCCAAGTAGCAAGAATGTGAAAACAGGCAAAATCATACACAAACAGGCAGTCAGAATAATCAATAGGAAAACACTTGGTAAGGCCGGTAAACTGGCAAAATTAAATTAAACTGACTCCAAGCTTTTGAATGGTATACGTATAATGTTACAAAAGCTTTTTATTTGAGATAAATTCTGATCTTTGGATCTTTCTTACTGTTCAAAAACTTTTGACTGGTAGTGTATGTACAGTATGTAGCATTTCACACTCATATCACATCTTGTTTTGGATAATAAGATATCAGGTCTGACAATATAGTGTCATTTTTAATTTACATTCCCATTGGCCCATGGAATCACACTTGACTTGACTTTGCTAAAAAATCTTGGGGGACGCATTTACGTTTTATTAAAAAGTGTTTGCGTATTCTATACTCATGGCGTGCACACTCATTAGGATAGGTTAGATGCCTGCCTCCATTACGAGTCCCTATCAAGCACTTTAAACGATTCAACTACTCTCTTCTCCTCCTGCCTGGCTCTTTGTTCTTGATAAAGCTGCTGTGAAAATGTGGGAAAAGTAGATGAGGAAGAAGTTGGGGTGAAGCGATTTTTATATAGGCAGAGCAAAATACTTGATAATTCCGTCTATAGTGAATTGTGATTGGATGTTTACACTGTCAATACAGGAGACAAACCAATGGGCCACTGGCTGCTCACTGTCCCTGCGTGATGGTCCTCGCATTCTGTTGGCCCTATAAGTGTTGGCCCACCGGGAAAATGCCAGGTATGCCCGAATACCAATCCAACCCTGGGAGCAGCTAGAAAAGGGATTGATCCTTAGTTCCATGACTCAAAGTTTGGCATAAACTGAACCTACAAAAGAAAAAAGAAAAAAAAAGGCTCAGGCCTCGCAAAGGCTAGGAGAAAAATTGTAGTCAAAACTGTTAGTCCTGATTTGGTGAAGATATCTCTTGTGAACATATTTACATTAACATTATGATTGTTTATAGTAAAATTTTATTAATTGGTCTTAAATTATTGATGTTTTTATTAATCTACTTGTGTGAACCCTGAGATGGTATTTATAAATTAAAATCTGTGAAGTTTCACACTCTCTTGCATGGACACACTCTTGGAGTCTCTCCAGTGAAGTATGTAATACCGGAAACCAGAGAGACCAAGAGAAGGTAAAATCTGCGCTGCTCAATTCAGTGGTTTTCCCACAATAAGTTATCTGCAATACCTCGGCAGCATGACATGAGCCAACTGTAGTATTTCTTATCATACATTTTAAATATACTGCAGGTGCATAGTAAATCAGTGCTGATCCTAGCCTTTTGGGAGCCCTTAAAGCCCTTAAAACTTAACTTTGTGTTAGGGCCCCCCATTAGTGTATTTATGACATGCAAACTGATCCCATTACCCTATGCTTAGGTCTGTTGTGAGCAAACAAATAGACATATTAACATGATTTTGATGTTTTAAGCATTCCAAATGCATCAGTGCTTTGAGAGAAAGGGCCAGTAAATGCTATCAACGTATCAAGACCACACAAGACGCACTGTGCTAGACACATACTGAGCCCTTGGCCTATGTCCAGTGGCTTAGCAAATCAGCCCATATGCAAAAATAATTGTTCGATTTGAATTATTTCATTTTTAAAATAGTAATTGAAAGCGTTCTATAGATTTATTTATCGTCGGTGAAGCGCCAAGTAGAGTTCCGAATTATGTATACTCTTATGAGCAAAAATGACGGCATATTTTTAAGTTTTCACTGTTATAAGTTTTTTTTTTATATAAATGCAAGTGATCACCCTGATGCCTCCATGTCCTGCAAAGCATGCTTTAGCATCCACTCCATACAAACGATTAGATATGTGCCTAACAGTGCTAATGTATGTTAAGGTTTGTGTTCCCTGCTGTGTGTGTGCACTTTGGATGGGTTAAATGCAGAGTATGAAAGGTGAGTATTGGTCACCTTTATGTCAAGTCACTTTCACTTTCTCACTTATCTAGAACATTTTTTTAAATTAATACTGTGAAATGCAAGATGTATTTTATGTCTGTTTATTTTAGGCAATTTGCATTGGTTTGAGAAGGCTACATTGATCAAACATAATGCTCAACTCACTTTCTGCTGCTTGGTCGTTCTTTTAAAAAACAAAAACTTGAATTTTTCAAACATAAAATGTTCCAAACATATTTCTTAATTAACTTAATAAAGAAACAAAAAGAAATATGACCACTTTGCCATTAAAAACCAAAACTGAACTATTTTAATAGCTGTGTAATGGGGAAGAGAGAGAAAAAAAGACATGGTATCCAGTTGGACTTGGGCCGAGAATTCGCATAAGCTGTTGGACAAGGGCCGGGCTTTATAAGGCGCTCCGGATTATAAAGCACATTGTCGTTTTTTGAGAAAATTAAAGGCTTTTAAGTGCACCTTATAGTGCGGAAAATATGGTAGATATTATAAAAAAATATATATTATTCCTAAGAATTTAAGTTAATAAAAACATCTAAAACAAAGAATAAATGCATTTTTTAAATTTGTATGATGAGAACTGTCAATGTGTGAACATTTAGGCTATTTCAATAGATTTTTTCAGTCAGTGAAGCCAAATAATTGGGTAACTAATAGCATGCATATATAGACTATTAATTTTACAAGTTAAAAAATACAGTGTGGGGAAAAACTCTTATTTTGAAAAACGATGACCAATCAGATTTAGCACCACCCACAGGATCCAATCGGAATATCAAGTGGTTTTTTTAATTTCAGTGCAAGAACGGGAAAATGAAAAATCAAGTTATAATTTAGTTGAAAAAAGGAGTTGTTTTCTCGTTTATTCGTTTTCATATGTGAAAGCAAAAACAAATGAACGAACGATACCTGGACCCTGATTCTCGTTCTCGAGTCAAATCACCAGTTCACTGAACCAAAATCTATTTCTTTCGGATGCGTCCGATTTGAGAACTGATGATACTATGCATGCATGTAATTTTTCAAGTATTTTGTTAAACATCGGAAAGTGTGATAAAATAACTATATTTAATTTTTCTTTTTTTTTAAAGATGAATGTATCTAATCTGTATATTTTGTTAAATTGTAGATTATGTTAGATTATATAGGCCAAAGGGGTTTTCAGGAAAGTTGGAAAATAATTAAGACTCTGACTATGTTTAATTGGAATAAGGGATGATTTTTGAAATATCTGTATTGTATTTATAGTTAATGATGACACATTCACAAATTGAAATCGTAGTAAACAGAACATGAACACAGTAGAGCAGCTGATGGTACTGAACTGCAGCACGTGCCGGTTAGAGCGGTTCTCGATCTCGAGTCAAGAACCGGTTGCATCGGTTTTCGGATCATCAGTACACTGAACCGTGAACCATTTCTGTCGGATGTGTCCGATTTGAGAACCGATGAGCTGATGATACTGCGCATGCGTGATTCAGCGTGAAGCAGACTGACACACAGAGCACAAGGCTTAAATCCTCGTATGCACATTATTGCTGTTACTGTATTTGGATGCGTTGTTGCAAAACTTAATAGAAAACCTTTCATGATTATGATGTTTTTAACTGACTAAATTTATGATTACTGACTTTATATATTTGAATGTTTGATAGACTTGACGCCATTATGTCATCGCCAATGAAGTCATTACGTCGAGCGTAAAAGAACCGGTGAACTGTTTTTTTCAACCGGTTTATTGAATCAAACCGTCTGAAAGAACCAGTCCGCAGAAAAGAACCGAACTTCCCATCACTAATATTATTGCTCCTCACATTGATGCCACAAACACGGAATAGTAATCCTCTCATAGTAAAGTTATAAAAACCAATGGGCAAATTATTACAATTATTTTGCATCTTCCTTTGTACACCTGCAGTGGCACCCCTCATCACGCTGGCTCCATCAATATGCTTGGGAGATGAGTTTATTCTTCTGATCCTCTGGAAGGATGACAGCAAGACGCTCTTTCAGTGCTTTAGCGATGGAATCAGCTGTAGTTAAACGCAGAGGAATAAACAACAACAACAAAAACTCTCCTGTACATTGATTTTAGCGTCAATATACCACAGCACAAGCAAAAGTTGAAACTGTGTGGCAATATAGGTGGTCTCGTTGGCCTGGATTAAGAGAAAGTCGTTGCTCTGTGCTTCTTGGATTATGTGCTCCCTAACAACAGACAACATACAGTTCAACAGCTCGTTCTGCACAGTTTTCGAAGTTCCCTTAAAATCAGTGACATTCTCAAGGTGCTCTTTCAAAACTCGAGAAAAGCAACAAAATCGACCAGGCCACAGAATATCCTGGGATTGTCTGACATCTCTCTCTCGTCATGGCCATGCAAAGCCAGCTCAAACACGCCACAAAATTTCACACAGTCTATTATTCTAGACAGGATGTGTCTATTTTTTGTGAACTCTTCATTGTGCTTTCTAATGCCAATTCTGTAGCCTTCATCTACGTAGCTGTTTAGCAATGCTAAGCTTCCCAAAAAACTGGAGCCTCATAGCACTGTCAAGATGCCTTTGGGTACTTTTCATGCCACTTGCACTTTTCAGACAGATGTTTTAAGTCTCGAGCACCTGTTGTTGTCCACAACATTTCGGTGCCTTTGAAACAGCAAACACGGAAAACAATAAAAGGTGTGACTTACATCACATCCAGCCAGCCAACTCCGTTTGCCATAAGAAGTGCTGGAAAAGCCCAGAGTGTAGGTGCGACCACAATCACTTGATTGCTGATGAATTTGCAAGTGTGGTCAATCTGGTCCAAACTGGACGGGTATTTTTGTGAAATTAAAACCAAATTTTCTTTCATCTTGAGATGCATTTGTTTCCACCTTAATTAGTTCCTGTCTGTCAACTGATATCTGATGAGCTGCTGCTGAGCATAATGAGAGTCGTTGAGAACGGTCCAATCACATGAGGCCAAACATATAAAAACAATATCAATTTGCTCTAACAACAAAAGTGGGAGGGTTTAGGGTGCAGAGTGCTGCACCCAAAGGACAATTTGAAACAAACCAATAAGAGCTTAGCCTTAAATCACATGCTTTTCAAAACATTGTGTACCTACATAGACACTCATTAGTCTGGCGCCCTGAACACACATATAAAAAGAATATAGTTTTGATTTTTGGATTTTCAATAAATTATAATATGATGAACATGATGAACAGTAGAATAATATGACTAAATTATTTTATTTAGTCAATATTTGGGATATATATTTAACTTATTGTTAACATATTAAAGGAGGCTAACTTGAAGGGGGCCCCAGCACCCTCTGTTGACCAGCTGCCACTGAGTTGACCATATTTGTATAACTGCAAGACTGATCTGAACTACAGGAATATATTAAACAAAATACAATTCCCCACAATACAAAGACATACAAGGCTGGTCAACTGGAGACTGAAAATTGACTACAGGTGTGAGTAAGGGTATGTGTGATGTAATGTGTGAATGTGTGTCATACCTTGTTCCTCTGCCTATGGCCCGAGATTCTGAGATACAGGTATGCTCAAGCATCTATGCAACCCTACATAGGACAATCAGTTTGGAAAACAGATATCATACATATGAGCCAAATTTGCTTTACTGTCTTTGTTGTGAGTAAGCACTTAGACTCTTATACCCCTGATCTGTTACTCTCAAGTGTACAAAACAAAACATAAAACAAAAGAAAATTATATATATAAATTATAATATATATATATATATATATATATATATATATATATATATATATATATATATATATATATATATATATATATATATATATATTATATATGTATGTGTGTGTGAGTGTGTGTGTGTGTGTGTATGGACTTATGTATAAAAAAATAAAATAAATACATTCCACACACATACACACACACACACATACTTTGGATAAAAGCGTCTGCTAAATGACTAAATGTAAATACGTGTTTTTAAATTTTTTTTTTATTTGATCTGGGGAGTATTCCAGAAAGCAGGTTATGTGACATACCCGGGTATGTTTAAGAGTAAGTAAGCAGATAACCTCAACTTTCGGTTCCAAAAACGGAGGTAACTTTCAGGGTATGTTAGTTGTCATAGCAACTCGCCCCGGAGCAGGTTATGTTCCAGGGTTAGTTCACTTCAGCGAGCCTTCAGTGGGCGTGACAGATAGCACACAACATTATATAATATTACAATATGTAACATAGCCTATTATATATATGTATATGTATATGTGTATATATATATATATATATATATATGTATATATATATATATATACATACACACATATATATATATGTATATATATATGTATATATATATATATATATATATATATATATATATATGTATGTATGTATATATATATATATATATGTATATATATATATATATATATATATATATATATATATATATATATATATATATATATATATTTGATATGTAAATGAGGGAGCGCTAATATAAGTAATAAATAAGGTAATATATTTTTCTAATATTATTATTTATTTTATTGGCATTTATAAGAGCTATCTGTATAAATTATAAAACACTATGACAAGGTAATGTTTAACTTATATATATATTTATTTATTTTAATTTATTACATGTTATATGGAGCGGCATTTTCTATAATGTCTAAATTCTAAATCAAAATACATTTCTGATATGACTTAATATATAATTGGCATAAAACAAACAATATAAATCATATTCTCAAGGATTAAAGATTAAATGGAAAAAATTTTAAATGATTGTACAACCATCAGTTAGGTGGCGATATGCACTAAGCATGTAAACAACTAATGAACAAAAGAAGAAGAAAGAAACAGCTCAGTGCGTCCGTTTCTATAGTGACTCGTCGATTCGTCGCTCTGTTGAGAATGTCTTGAGTCTTTACCAGGAACATACTCTGAGTTGAATGAACTTACTCCCAGACGCGTTTTTGGAACCACATACCTCGAATAAGCAAGGTTTGGGGTTAATCAACCGAGAGTTCAGGTTTTAGTTCAAGGTAAGTTAACCCTGCTTTCTGGAATACACCCCTGATCTGTTACTCTCAAGTGTACAATACAAAACATAAAACAAAGGAAAAAATCTTCGAAAAAAAAATCTGTTGCTACCTCAGTTTTATTGTTACTTTAATGCAAAACTGTTCTTAGTTTTTTGTTACTTTTTTATATTTGTTAATTTGTATATATATATATATATATATATATATATATGTCTGTGTGAGTGTGTGTGTGTATGGACTTATGTATTAAAAAATAAAATGAATACATTCCAATTTTGTGGTTTCTAAGTATTGAACTTAAACTTCCATGTTTTGCAGAAGAAAGAATGGCTCTGTCTCAACTGTCAGACTCAGAGACTGATGTCTGGTGGCCTTGATCCTCTTCCAGTTCTACCTTCATCACCCAACTGTCAACCAGTGGGTTCATCTCAGCATCAACAGCTTTCCAGCAAGCAGCAGCAAGGGCTTCAGACAATGTCATCACAGCAGAAACCTCCTATTTATCAACAGAGTGGTTTCTCTTCCCCCATAGTCAGACCAGCAAGCAATATAAAAACTTCTACACAGTCTGCTACAGCTACAAAACCTCCTGTGTCTACCACTACTGCATTTACTGGCGAAGAAGAGAGAAAGGAAATTGCACACAAATTAGATAAAGGGCCTGACCCTGACAATAGAGACAATATACTAACTCAAAAGAGAGGAACAACAGAGTCAATCCAGACACCTTCTAAAGATGAAAAGAAAGAATTACAAAGTGTTACCAAATACTATGAGGTAAGCCATGGGGTCATAGTAATGTACCCATCATTTTGCAAATTATACATTTATATAAGAGGTGCAAGAAATGTTATTGATAAATAAATACATTTTCAAAATTAAAATATCTTTCACAAAGAGGCATGCATATATTTCTTGTTGCATAGCATTATCAGATTTTCCAAAAAACAAACAAACAAGCAATAAAAAAAACTAAAAACAGTTAGGCTTATTAAACTAACTGGCAGAGTATCACTCATCTCGAGGAATAAGTTTTCACTATTTAGTCAGCTGTTTGTGCTTGATTTATATATAATACACAATAAAGTGTTATATAAATGCATCATTCATTCATTCATTTTGTTGTGTGCACTGGCACTTGTATGTCTAAGTGTATCTTTTGTGTTTATGTGTCTTTTGGTCTCCTAGGAAACCAGCAAGACAAACAGCAATAATGATCTATCACGAAGTCCACAGAGTTTGAGTGATACTGGCTATTCCTCTGATGGGATCTCCAGTTCCCATAGTGAAATTACTGGACTTATACAGGAGGAAGAGCTAAAAATGAACAAGAAATGTCTGACTGGGCACCATACACCACCAAGTCCATCTGAGCTGATTAAGCTGGAGAGCTCCATGCGACCCCTTCTACAGTTTAAATTTTCATCTGAAGGGGAAAGAGCACAGGACAAAAAGCGTGGAAAACAGCAACAAGGTGAAATCAGGAAACACCAGTCTCGCTCAATATCAATTAGTCCAGAGGAATATGACTCAGATGAGGACTTTGAAGGCATTATGGAAGAGGAGCAATATCCAACTGAAGAAGAGCTTAGAGTAATTCCTGCTTTAGGGAGTAACAGTGGCCATAAAAAAATAACTTTAGAATCTGAAGAGATTACTGATGAGGAGTTTATGAGAAGGCAAATTATGGAGATGAGTGCTGATGAGGATAATGGGGATGAGGATGAAGAAGAGGAAATGGAAGAAGATGAGGAGCATGAAGGCTACGGCTACAAAAAGCTTAAAAAAACAATAAAGGACATCAGTGACTCAGGAAAAGAAAAGCGACGTCTCACTTATCACTCTAGTAGCTTTGAGGAGGATAGTAAAACAGCTAGTGATGTGTACAAAGGATCAGCTGAAGAGGACCTCATGGCCTCGCAAGGAAGCTTACGCAGATTCAAGACCATAGAATTGAACAACACTAACAGTTATAGCCGAGACATGGAATTAAACAATGACCTGTGTCTAGACCGAGAGCCTGAGCTAGAGATGGAAAGCCTCACTGGTTCTCCTGAAGAACAGTCAAGAGGGGAATATTCCTCCACCCTCCCACCAAGCACCTCTAGCTATACCTCAGGAATATCCCCAACTTCCATATCTTCCATGGAAGATGACAGTGACAGTAGTCCTAGTCGAAGGCAGCGGCTGGAGGAGGTGAAGCAGCAGAGGAAGGCCAGACATCGCTCCCATGGCCCTCTACTACCTACCATTGAGGATTCCTCAGAAGAAGATGAATTGAGGGAAGAAGAAGAACTTCTAAGGGAGCAGGAAAAGATGAGAGAAGTGGAGCAGCAGAGAATACGAAGCACTGTCCGGAAAACAAAACGGGACAAAGAGGAGCTAAGAGCACAAAGACGCAGAGAACGATCCAAGACTCCCCCCAGCAATCTATCCCCCATTGAGGATGCTTCTCCAACAGAGGAGCTAAGACAAGCAGCCGAGATGGAGGAACTTCACCGGTCCTCTTGCTCAGAATACTCTCCTTCAGCTGACTCAGATGCTGAGGGCTATGAAATTTCATCAAAGCTGTATAAATCTGGAAGTGAGTACAACCTACCAACCTTTATGTCACTTTATTCTCCTACTGAAAAACCACAAACTACATCATCTGCAGCTGCAACATCCGCTAGTGGCAAACAATTAAAAAGTGCAGAGGAAGTATATGAAGAAATGATGAGGAAAGCAGAGATGTTGCAGAAACAACAAAAGCAGCAGACACAACAGCAATTAGGCTCAGGCCTGATTTTACAACAGTACAGTACAAACAACTATCAAGAATCAGACATTAGAAATAGACAAGATATTGAAGATGAATTTGATTATTCTGATCAAGATGATATCCACTATGAGAATGAGGAGACAGTTGATATCTATGAAGAGATCCGCCAAACCTCACAAAACATTTCAAAACAGCTTGATGACCAAATGGAGATTGATGTGCCCTATTCAGAAAAGCAGTTACTAGACACAGGCTCAGCCTTTGCTAAGTTGCTGGAACAAAGCAATGCTTTACTGACTCCTGGCACAAGCCCCACCCAGCTCTCAGCACCAGTATCATTTTCTGAACCTGGAACAGGAGGGCGGATACCTGATGTCAGAGTAACCCAACATTTTTCAAAAGATTGGCCCAAAGATAGGCTTAGAAATCAACCTGGTAAAAATGGTATTACACCAACAGTTGCTGGTACAACTATTGCTGCTTATGGAGTGTATGCCAGGGATACTGTCACTGTCTCTCAAACTAGTGCCAGTCAAACAGTGTCCACCACACAACCCAACTTATATGGTCAGCAAATTACAACCACTGCTGGTGTTTCAAATGTGTCTCGCAAAATAGCTGCAATCACTCAGGCATACAACCAAAGAGAAATTGCTGCAAGGAAAATGGCAATCAACAAAGGAGTCCAAATGAGGGATAATTCAATTGATAGTTCAACATCATCAGAAACTATAATTGAATCTGGCCCAGGTTCAATTAGGTGCCATACTAACCATGAAAGAAGTCCCCCTCTTTCTCCCACTTCATCTTCTCTTCATAGTCCAACAAGATCCATGTCTAGGAGATCAGCTGAGCTTTCAACTCAAACATTTAGCCCTTCAATGTTAGCTTCCTCAGGGAATGCTTTTCATACTTCTTCGGTTATAGCACAGGCCACTCAGACGTCACATGGGGTTGTTTCACCATGCCTTTTTAGACAGCAGTCTTCTCAAGATACATATTTTAAGGCTAGAACAGAAGAGTTTGAGCCCACTAGTCCACCAAAGCCAGTTACAGTTAACACAGCAACATCTCCTTTATCTTCACCAACAAGATTTAGCCGCCAATCAACATTTGATGTCTACTCACCTCCTGTCAGCCCTCCTGACACTCCACCACATCAATTATCACCCCAACATGGTTTATACAAGAACTATAGAGCTGAAAAAGTTCATGTTGGAACTAGCATGGTCACAAATACTAGCATGTATACACGTGGATCACTGTCAATGGAAAACATATCACTTTGTCGGATTTCGACAGTTCCTGGTACTTCAAGAATTGAGCAAGGACAAAGGTTGCGGAGTGGAAGTGTAGTAGATCTACAAACTGGAATAAAGCCAACACCAATTATTGTAACTGACCAAGGAATGGACTTGACTTCTTTAGCCACAGAATCTCAAAAATATTCTGGGTCTGTTGAAGGAAGCCCTGTTCGTCAATCCACAACTATACAGCCCTTAATAATTAACCTGAATACACAGGAGCAGCTGCATGTTGTGACATCAACAGCAACAACTGTCAGTGTTACTGTAGCTGCATCTATGTTCATGTCCCAGCCTAAGCACCCTGTACTGTACTGTGATCATCTTGAAAACAGATTTGATTTGGGCAAAGAAATGGGAACAGTAGTTTGCCTGACACCAAATGAGCCACCACCAATTGATCCATCCATACCAAAGATTGATGCTAAGCTTGAAGACCTGAGTATCCAGCAGGAGCAGTTACTTAAACAGCAGCAGAAGCTTCAACAGCAACAACAGCTTCTTGAGCAGCAGCTTCAGCAACATCACCAGCTTCAACAACAAGCTTCCTCTTTTGCAAAGTTGAACTTGTCTAGCCAACTACCTCTATTCAAAAAGGATATACTTGTCACTAAAAAAAGCACTGCCACAGAGGTTAATGTCATCTCGCCAGGTATGACATCTGAGGTGTATAGTGTTGGAGGTCCACTTGAGTTAAGGGGAAAGCAAGCAGAAACAGGTTTCATCAGTCTAACAAACGTCAAGCCTCAGGTGATGATGGTCCAGATAGATGGTGCTGCACAAGGAGCTACTACAACACAACTAATCAAATCAGATGAAGGCCAGGATGCAATGAATTTAACGGGGCAAATAAAATCAGAAAATCAAGTAACTTGTTGTGATATGGTATATAACCTGCCCTTTGGTGGCAGCTGTGTGGGTAGTCCATTCTCCCAGAAACCAGTTACAGATGACGCTTTTAAGCCATCGTCAAGAGCACATTCCTCACTATCGCAACTTTATCAGCAGCATGGTTTACAGCAAGATGGACAGACATACCAAGATTACACAATTAAATCATACACACTGCCTCTCCCTGGACGACTACTACCATCGATGTCTGAAACTAACCTTGCAGATGCAGGGCTGTCATCAGATTCAGCAAAGCTTGATCCCCATTTTAATGCCTCTGGGGAATTATTCACACATTCAGACACAATAAATGATGGGTATGATGGAGGGTACCTTGGTTTGGGACTTCAGTATGGCTCCTACACAGATCTTCGTCAGGGTGATGTTTCAGATCTTCCAATTAGAAGGTATAGCTCCCTGACCAACATCAGCTCAGATTATGGGTATTTCTCAGGTGATTTTGCAGAATCTAATCTTGCCCAATACAGTGCTACAACTGCCAGGGAGATAAGTCGCATGTGTGCAGCCCTTAACTCCATAGATAGATATAATAGTAACCCTGACATACTACAGCTGGGCACCAGAAGTAGCAGTGGACCACCTAGTAGAATTAATCTGCCCCAAAGTCACAGACCTGGTTTAAAGTACAGCCCAGATGGAAAGCCTCGTTCCCACAGTCAAGCACTGGCTGATTTAATCAATGCAAGACAAGCCAGTCTTCGAGCTATGTATCCATCAGCTATTAGATCAGCTGACGGCATGATCTATTCAACTATAAAAACACCAATTGCATCAACAGTTCCAATTACTACGCAGCCTGCTTCTGTGCTACGGCCTTTATTAAGAGGGGTATACAGACCCTATCCTACACCAAATATGACACCAATAACTCTGGCAAACCTAACCAGATTGCCACTAGCTCAAAGGACTGGGCAGGCAACTTTGCAATGTTCTACACCCAATCCTCTCCCTGTTGTGACATCTACCAAAGTTTTTGAGTCTCCCGCTATCACAACAGTCCAAGATGCTCCATTGTACCTTGGTAAGTCTCCAGTAAGTCTAACAGTAGCTGGAACAGTTACACAACCAATTCAGCCTTCTTCTGTACTTTCTGGTCCTATGACAGCAGCACCTATTTCAACACCAATTGGCATGGCAATGAGCCAACCTGATATCCAGTTGCAACCAATAAATCTATCTCAGCCCCACCATCAGGCCAACTCCACTGCCCAGCCTCCTGTACAACATCAACTACCACAATCAAAATCATCTGCTCAGTCATACCCTCCAGTGCAGGGTCATCTTATTGTTCCTAAAACACAGCCACCCCCATCATCTCAAGCTGCTACTATCAGAAGTATTGCTCTAAACCAAGAGAAAGAAACAGAGGAAAGACTGCATCAACAGCAGGAACAGCTTTTGCAGCTTGAGAGAGAAAGAGTGGAACTGGAAAAAATGAGACAGCTAAGGCTTCAGGAGGAGCTTGAGCAGGAGCGTGCAGAGTTGCAGAGGCACAGAGAAAAAGAGCAGATGCTTGTGCAGCGAGAAATTCAGGAATTGCAGAATATAAAGCAACATGTTTTGCAGCAACAACAAACTGAGAGAGAAAGCCAGTTGGTCCTACAGAGAGAGCAACTAGCTCAACAAAAACAGCAGCTTGACCAGATACAATCTTTGCAACAACAGTTACAACAGCAGCTTGAAGAACAAAAGAGACAAAAGACTGCCACAGCTATTGGTGCAACCAGTGCAAATCCTCAAATTCACAGTGATCAATCTGGCAGAATTATTCAGCCACGGGAATTGGCAACTGATATTATGTATGGTGATGTTCAGGTTTTCTTAAGACAACTACCAAATTCTACATCAGAGATATGCTTGAGAAATAGAGAAGATCAGACAGAAATCATGTCCATGCGTAAACAAAGATCAATGCCTCGACTGCAAGATGGAAATGAGGGAGAAGTGACAATGTTCCCCTTGCCCCAAAGGCTTGTAGACTGCAGTGTGCAAACTGATGATGAAGATGGA